>NW_007501911.1:0-261 GCF_000475195.1 Diaphorina citri
AGGCGAAACTCGAGTCGGAGTAGAAAAACACAAATACCTAGTATCCAGTAATAATAGAAACGGTAAGAATAATGTTCATCTGTCAAGGTTAGTCTCGGGCGAACTTTTAGGTTTTTTCCTCTTTTAGGTCCTCTTTGAATAAAATACTTCAATTCATATCAACCAAGTTCAAGTAATAACGGCCATGACTTATTCTGGTAATCTGGTTTGATTCAAAGTCAAATGAGATGACAGGATGATACCTAGTACCTCTGTGACATT
>NW_007501912.1:0-261 GCF_000475195.1 Diaphorina citri
AGCCGATGGTAGATCATACAACATACAATAAACAATGGAAAAAGCACAAAAAGCACTGATATCAGCGAAAGAAACTTCGCGTGCTTTTTTACGAAGGGTGAAAAAAAAGCTTGAAATGATCCAAAATAACAATTATGACGGAAAAAGGCGAAAAAAAAGCTTCAAACAATACAAAACAACACCAGCAAGACAAGTTAGTACGGTCTTGAGAATGGCATCTTTACCGCACGACTGACATGACTCAGGATTTTTATCTCCGGA
>NW_007501913.1:0-261 GCF_000475195.1 Diaphorina citri
GATCGTTTTCATATCTTTCCATTATGTATAGATATCGAAAAATCCTATTCTTGAATCTTTCCCCACAGCTAATAGAAAATAGACCATGGCATAATCTCTTCTTTTTCTTGAAGCAACTTTACATTTTGCTGAGGATTTTCAATTTCTCCATTTCTGTATACTAATAGCAATTGTTCGCTCCTATATGTTTCAGTTTCGAAACCGGTAATGGCATCCAAGTTCAAGAGCAAGGACAACTGAAGAACGCTGGACAAAAAGACG
>NW_007501914.1:0-261 GCF_000475195.1 Diaphorina citri
TCCCCGATCCTCTGTTTCTTCCATCACAAATACCACAGTCCCCGCCACCACTCTCAATGGTTGGTTGCTGAGGGTGGTATCGTCATTTAAATCTCAATTCTCAACTGTTGGTGTATTCAGTTTGAAGCCACTGATAATGTCTTCACCTCTATCCTCTGTTTCGTAATTCTTCACGAATACCACAGGGATTGGATTCCCTACACAGCCCCCACTACCAATGCTTTGCTTGCTGAGGGTGGTTTAATAACGTGTTCTTAAAAC
>NW_007501915.1:0-261 GCF_000475195.1 Diaphorina citri
TAACCGCTACGTGATAGGTTAGGTTAGAGCTGAGAGTGTGTAAGAACCGCAGGGTAGATTTTAGGAAGAGATAGCCAGGGGAACACAACCTTTTAGACGCTTGTATTAAAGAAAAATGAGAAAACTGAACTGAAGGAAAACGAAAAAATAGCTTTTTTTTGAAGAGGTTTGACAGAGGGAACTGTAACTGCTAAGGTCTTATCGTTCCGAAATTGAAGAGAGCAGGAAAACAGGATGGGAAAAAGCCAGCCGTTCCGAGAA
>NW_007501916.1:0-261 GCF_000475195.1 Diaphorina citri
TCTCTCTTCTTTCTCTTCCTTCCTTTCTTTCTCTCTCTCTCTCTCTCTCTCTCTCTCTCTTCTTTCTCTTCCTTCCTTTCTCTCTCTCTCTCTTCTTTCTCTTCCTTCCTTTCTCTCTCTCTCTCTTCTTTCTCTTCCTTCCTTTCTTTCTCTCTCTCTTCTTTCTCTTCCTTCCTTTCTCTCTCTCTCTCTTCTTTCTCTTCCTTCCTTTCTTTCGATCTCTCTCGGCTCGGAACGACCAGATATATTTTGTCAGTAAAA
>NW_007501917.1:0-261 GCF_000475195.1 Diaphorina citri
ATGACCAAGATATTGCATCAGACATTCATGCTTTCTCATGAATGATCTGTTGATGATTCATTATTTTATTTATTTACTCATAGGTACTTTAAAATAAGCTGATGGTATTACTCTGCCTTTATCTTTATTTATTTTATGATTATGATTTTTTAAACCCTATGGGATATTAGGTACATGATTCATTATTGATTTTGTTAGGTTTAGGGTAGGGGTCAATTTTTTTTTCTTTTTTTTTTTCAATTGTGTTAACATACAGTAAGT
>NW_007501918.1:0-261 GCF_000475195.1 Diaphorina citri
TTTCCCCGCATTTCCCATTACAAATGGAAATGGAATTGCGTTTCATTTGATTGCTGAGGGTCATGCTGTTGTTTTGTTCGCAAGAAGCTAAACATCCTGATAGAGTTATCTTTAAACAGAAGCAATGGCCATAAAGTATAAATAGAGCCTGCAGAGTAGGTACCTGCGGTCTTTGCCCCGCAAACTGTACCACATTTATCACATCCAAAACCATTACGCATCTACCTATGTACCCAATTTGTTTGTTTTCCTTAGGATATG
>NW_007501919.1:0-261 GCF_000475195.1 Diaphorina citri
CCAGACATGCAGCTGAAGGAATCCGGCTGAGTTTAACCTCCAAGTAAGTTCTGTGGATCAATCTGTTTGAAATGTAACGAACTATGGTCCGAGACTGAAACTCGGAGACTTTTCCAGCATACTCTCCGAACAGGATGAGAGGTGGACAACAATCATTTCAATAGAACCTGTAAATTGCCCCTGCCCCCCCGGGCCCAAGTACCGTTTCAGCCGTTTCTTTGCTGCCTAACTGGCAATGACTAACTTAACCTACTTTTTGTT
>NW_007501920.1:0-261 GCF_000475195.1 Diaphorina citri
GGTGTACATATAAGGTCTCTAGGAATGACGGTAAACAAATTATGCGCGAGTAACGAGCCAAAGTCAAAACATTTGTGAAAAAAAAAAACATCAAGAGTTTGCGACTAGCTACTGTATTGGATACCAATTTATGTAGATCAAAAGCATACCCGATTTAAATCATAAATGGCCTTTTCTTCAGTGTGAATTTTTGCAAGTCCATTATACGGGTATACCTAGATAAAGAACTAAAGAGAGATACAGTCTATAATTTCAGTGTAT
>NW_007501921.1:0-261 GCF_000475195.1 Diaphorina citri
GGGTCTCCCGCGTGCAAGGCGAGTGCAGTGACCACTACGCCATGGGAGCTGACTGACCACTACGCCATGGGAGCTGACAGCTTTTCTTTTTTGGAATATGGATTTGCTTAGGTAGGTAGGTATTTATTCTTGAAAGTTTTCCTTATGGATTCCTGAAATTTCGAATTAATAAATTCAAATATTTTGTATTGTTTTGTACAATGCTTATGGTACCTGAGATCAATCAATGTGATTTCTCAATTATTTAGCCTTAAGATACCA
>NW_007501922.1:0-261 GCF_000475195.1 Diaphorina citri
TTTTCATGGTGGTAGTGGTAGGATATAGGGAAATGGAACATTGCCTGGCATTAGTGGCATTGCACCATTTCCCACCATTACCATCTGAAAATTGCGAAAGGAAATTATGTACGACTTGTTCGACACTTTTTCTTTATCGTCAAATAAGACCTGGGATTTTTAACCGAGAGGTTCCCAAAAAACATGAGAATTTTTGATTCAAGTGTCAGCATACGTATATTGTTCCGTTCCGTTCAAGAGTTGTAAGTTATCGTGAAACAA
>NW_007501923.1:0-261 GCF_000475195.1 Diaphorina citri
GGCAATATCGGTGTACCTGCCTAAACTACCTATGTGTATTGTGCAAGGTCATAGTCATTGTGTGCCAGACCGTAACATGGCTCTCACTAACGGCGGGTTACTGATATCCTGTTACAAATATGTCACAAGTGTTCTTGCTGATATAGGATGCAAGGTCCTCAGTTCAATACAGAATAGTTGAATATTAACTCTCAAAACGGAGGTGCCGGGTTTGAATCTCGGCCTAGACGGAGATTCTCCAACTGAATTTTTCTATTCCCG
>NW_007501924.1:0-261 GCF_000475195.1 Diaphorina citri
TAGGATTGGTTTGTTAGGTATATCTCCTACATATTCATTAAGAGAATTCTGTTTTCGAATGTTTTTGGTTCCCTGCCAAATTAATTGAATGACCGCTTCTGAATTTCCAAGATGGTATCCGTACTTTGGTAATCTTCTGCTAAATGTAAGATCGAGTGTCGGGTTCAAACATAGAACTCACTTTTCCTATTCAAAAATAGGTAATATAGTTAGTTATGTGCATACGAGATTGGGATTGTAGGGTTCCTGGGTCTACACTCT
>NW_007501925.1:0-261 GCF_000475195.1 Diaphorina citri
TCCTGAGAGGGCTTTACATACCCTTTTACAATTTGCCCTTTTATATCGAACCGCATCAAATCAAGCGGAATGATTTCGGCGATTATACGTATGTCCAATAGATTTTATCACTTTTTTCCAAATCGCCCCAATGTTGTGGTCCCTTTTTCCTCATTCTCATTCCCTACATCTTGTAAGAATACCACAGGATATTGATGATCTTAAACACCAAGGAAGTCATCATTAACACCTTCATTATTGTCTTCTAATGGTTTCTGCGCT
>NW_007501926.1:0-261 GCF_000475195.1 Diaphorina citri
TTAAGGTACACTAAATCACAGAGTGTTTAAAAAGGTCCAGGAAGGCAGAATATCTCGTAATTCTTAAACGACTTAAGGGGGAAGTACAGAAAGTAGTAGGTAATCATTGTAATTAACAATAATCCCTGTAATTTCATAATGTGATTTCAAATTATTATCATATGTAAGAATAGCCTCGATTGAGGGGGGGGGAGAAAAAGGTAATAAAAAAGGAAAAAACAAAAAGTAGAAGAGGAAAAGGACAAACAAGGAAATAAGTAG
>NW_007501927.1:0-261 GCF_000475195.1 Diaphorina citri
CATATATAAATAAAAATAAAACATTTGCACAATAAAAGTAGGTAAGTACCCATTTGCACCAAAAAAGTACCCATATGTCCACTAAGAAGTAGACCTTTGCACACAAAAAGTAATAACTCACATTAAAATAGTACCCATTGTGCATTGATTTTCTGTGCATTCTATTTTATTGAGTTCTAAATTGATTCTATTCTATTCCTCAGTATACAAGGACAGTAGTGATGAGGATGCAGATTTCATAGATGACAATGATAGTTCCAG
>NW_007501928.1:0-261 GCF_000475195.1 Diaphorina citri
ACTCTTTACCCCAGCAGTAGGCTGAGTAGGCTACTACTATTATGATGGTCATGCAACTTAACAAACAATGTTAATGATATAATGATGATACAAAAGTAATAAATCGGCTGGGATTGAACCTAGTATCCAGTCTTGAAGTAGCGGGGTGGAAATAATCTGTTGAGGTGTGATTGACTTTCGCAGTGAGCACACCTAACGTTTGATCAAAGGCCCTATTTAGACTACCTGGGCAGTTATGCGGATGCTATGGGTGTCACTTGA
>NW_007501929.1:0-261 GCF_000475195.1 Diaphorina citri
TAAACCTAACGTATTCTTCTCTCCCCACGAACGTGACCTGCCATATCTCGTCCTCCTCCCCGGGCGTACGGTTGAATAGCGCATCGGCCGTACGGTTGACTATCGTATCGGCCATAGGATTATTGACTACCGTATCGGTCCATTCGTTCTTAGCCTCCCCGAGAAACTCAATCACTAGCGCCCTCACTTTCTTAGGTTTGTCGTGAAGATTCAGGATGACTCTGCCCGATACAATTTGACCGGCGTAGTATGTACTGGAAG
>NW_007501930.1:0-261 GCF_000475195.1 Diaphorina citri
AACATGTGGTCATTTTGTCATAACACTGTACGTAGAGCTACTCTAAAGTGTAACATTGTTATGCTAAATAGAAGGCCAAACACACGTATGAATGGAAGGAAAAAGGTCCGTGTCTTCAAATACGACAGGAAACAATATAACTGCATACAACCAACGTCTAAATGAAGCTACTGAAAAGAAAAGTAAACACACTACGTAATAATAACATTGAAAAGATAGTAATAGGCCCTAATAGATAGACACAGGATTTAAGTACAAACT
>NW_007501931.1:0-261 GCF_000475195.1 Diaphorina citri
TCTCTCTCTCTCTCTCTCTCTCTCTCTCTCTCTCTCTCTCTATTAGATAAGTAGGTGGCTACCTATCTTATTTTACATTACAATAATGAAGTGGGAATTAGTTTGTAGGTTTGAGCTAGGTAATACATAATTATGTATTTATGAAATATCTAGTTATGTACCTATATTGATTGATGGTAATCTCTCAGGTATTCAGTACTTACCTATACCTACCTAGGTATTTTGGACTTATATTTACTCGTTCTCTCTCTCTCTCTCTCT
>NW_007501932.1:0-261 GCF_000475195.1 Diaphorina citri
AAAAGTCGGCATGTTCTGCCCTACAAACGCATGAAACATGTTCAATCCCAATGTAATACATGGAAATCTTCAATTTTTTGTTGAAGAAACCAAGTCTTTTCTCTCTAGAAGTTCGCCGCTCTAATCACTCAATAACAGTTGTCCAACAGTAATTGATTGTCAAAGCAATATTTTGTTCTATCAAAAAAAGGATTTTTTGCGCCTTCTTTGTATCATCTTCTCACTTTGTTTGGAAGGCAAACATTGCGTGCAATAAATCAC
>NW_007501933.1:0-261 GCF_000475195.1 Diaphorina citri
ACCTCTCCGGGGATTGAACCCACGCTCTCTCATTAGGTACCAGGTATCTTGATGACTTAACCACCGAGCTATCAGATGGTTAACTATTAAAAGTCCAAGATTTAATACAACTAAAAGTGTAAGATAACTTATCTACAGCTGTTATATCATAATCCACATGTGAACGTATTTATTTCAGTCACTTGGGTGAATTGAGTGCACTTATCAAGACTTAGATAAGTCCGGCATACTTTCATGTGGTTAACCAACTTGGTGCACTTA
>NW_007501934.1:0-261 GCF_000475195.1 Diaphorina citri
TCCATTGCTCCCTCTAGCAAACCTCTAGATTCAAATAAATAATCTAGATTCGAAGTGTAGCTTGCTAGGTACCTGATATAAAGAATAGTATAAGTAGAGATGCGAGCTGATGTTCTGATCAGTAATAATCAAGGCCCATAATAAGTAATGTCTATGAGATAACCATACATAGGATAACGCTAGTGAATGCTCGACTACCTTGTGACTCTCTAGAATTAGTACCGTACACCAAATCTATTACCACAGAACAAATTGGGTGTA
>NW_007501935.1:0-261 GCF_000475195.1 Diaphorina citri
CCTGATGTGAACAACAATGAATTTCGCGTGGTGTTAGACTCCGTAAGACGGCGAAGAAAGGAAATCTTGAAAATGGTAAAAGCAGATTAGAAGTATCAGCAGTTAAACGAAATTGACAGATAAACTTCTTGGTGATGAATAAATTCACAGAGCATCCATTCAAAATTGATGTAAAAATACCCAAATTGGGTGACACTACCCCCACTCCTAACTCCAAGGTTTCCCTTCCAACAAGTACAACAGACTAACTTTACTATGACC
>NW_007501936.1:0-261 GCF_000475195.1 Diaphorina citri
GAAATACAAATATTGAGTCACAAAAAGAAGAAAGATAGAGAGTGAGAGGGATAGAAAGGAAAAGAGAATGAGAGAGAGGAAAAGAAAAATAAACAGCAAGAGAGGTTGGAGGAAAAGAGAGAGTGAATAAGATAGGAAGAAAGAGAGAGAAAGCGAAGTCAGAAAAAGAGATACAGAAAATGAGAGAGAGAGTGAGAAATATAAAAAAGAGAGAGAAGAAATCTGGGAACTTTTCGTTTTCTATGCAAGTGCAAATGCAGA
>NW_007501937.1:0-261 GCF_000475195.1 Diaphorina citri
AAACGCTTATCGTTGTAAAACACAGGGCCATGATAAAAAAGGAGGATAATGTCGATATTTACAGTTAAATCTGGGAAAATAATCTTTACAAAAAATAGTAAATGAAATAAAAAGTTCCTTGTTCCAATGTTCCTTTGATTTTCAATCTTTTCCACTTCTTCACCTTCTTGATAAAAATAAAAAATCAACAAATCAAATCTGAAATTTTGAGGTTATGTCGGCTGTTTTTTCCTTCACGTTCGTCGCAAAAGTAGAATCGCA
>NW_007501938.1:0-1127 GCF_000475195.1 Diaphorina citri
GTGATTTGTAAGAGGAATTTTAGCAGATATGGTATCCCATCCCTTGTAATATCAGATAATGGCAGTAATTTTGTCAACAGGGAGTTCTCAGCATTCACAGAGGAATGGGAGTTCAGCCATAAGACAAGCAGTCCGTTTCATCAGCAGGGAAATGGAAAAGCAGAAGCAGCTGTTAAAATTGTGAAGCAACTGATACAGAAAGCCATCGCAGAGAATGTTGACTTCTATAAAATGTTGTTAGTATGGAGAAATACTCCTAATAAAGTGAACTTCAGCCCGGCACGTAGATTCATGTGTCGTTGGTTGCGATGTCAGGTACCCAATATACAGAAGTATCAACAAATCGTAAGTTCAGAAACAATTCAAAAGAATATACAGCATAATCGCATTGCAGCAGGAAAACAGTATAACAAACATACTGTACAAAGAAAACCTTTGGCGGTGTATCAACCCATTTGGTACAAAAAGAATCCATCTGATAAAGAATGGCAAAAAGGAACAATTATCGAAAAAGAAAACAACAGAGAATATCATATTAAAACTGAAAATGATAATGTTATAAGAAGGAATGAAATTCACATCAAACCAAGAATCTGTGGTCTACAAGAAGAGAATATAGAAGAAAAGTTGGATGATAGCAGTCAGGAAGAATATTTTGAAGCAGAAGATCAAGAAGGACAAGGGGATTCACAAGAAGACGAAGAGATGGAAGAGCAAAGAATTGAAGATGAAGAAGACCAGGAAGATGGAAATGAAGAAATAGAAGATGAGAGGGAAACAAAAATGGAGGAAGAAGTATATGTGCGTCCCAAGAGAATTATCAAGCAACCAAAGAAGTTTGACGATTATGTCATGTATAAATGATTTTGTTCAATTGTTTTTTTATGAAGAGAAGGGGATGTCATAGTATGTCAGAGTCTTGATTTTGGCCAGTGATGATGAGGGTGTCTGGTGAAAATATAATTCAGTCTTGCACGAACTTTCAACTAAAAATGTTCTCTTCCTTATTTTCTGTAAACTAAAACAAATGGACAAAGTTCAGATTGTGCAATCTTAAGTTTATACTTGGTGTTCGTAGAGCTACGAGGGTACTGCTTAGTCGGAGGTTCAAAGGCAAATCGCCCGCG
>NW_007501938.1:8444-10228 GCF_000475195.1 Diaphorina citri
AAAATGTAAGGCTAAACATTGAAAAATTGAAATTAAAGCAGAGGGAAATTGTATTTTTTGGACATAGATTATCATCAGAAGGAGTGAGGCCTGATAGTAAGAAGGTATCAGCAATAACAGAGATGCCAAAACCTGAGAATAAAGAGGCAGTGCTAAGATTTCTAGGAATGGTGACATATTTATCTCGTTATATTCCAAACTTGTCCACACATGCCGAGCCATTACGTGAGTTAACAAGACTCAGTAGTGAATTCATCTGGGGTGAAAAACATGATTCAGCATTCAGCAAGCTAAAGACCATAATAGGACAATCCAGTAATTTAAAATACTTTGATGTCAACAGCGAAATCTACATTCAAACCGATGCTTCGGGTTTTGCGTTGGGATGTGCGCTCATGCAGAACGGATTTCCTATAGCGTATGCGTCTAAAACATTATCTAGCACACAAAGAAATTATGCACAAATCGAGAAGGAAATGTTGGCGATTGTCTTTGCGTGCAAGAAATTTGATCAATACATTTGTGGTAAGAAAGTGATCATAGAAACGGATCATAGCCCTTTGGTAAGTGTTTTTAAAAAATCTTTGCTGAAAACACCAAAGCGGCTCCAAAGTATGATTTTATCTCTTCAAAGATATAACCTCCTTATAAAATACAAGAGAGGGAAAGAAATGTATCTAGCTGATACATTGTCTCGTGCTCCAATCAGCATGGAAAATGACGAGAAACAGCTGGATGTGTATGAGCTTGACAGTTATGATCAGATCAGTACTGTAAACGAATTACAGCAAGGAATTCAGTATCTGGAAGACAGAAAAGCGTCCATTAGTGACAAGTCATTGGAAAAACTTAAAATTGAAACGAGAAAAGATAGTCAGCTACAAAGATTACACCAACAGATATTGAATGGATGGCCCGAGAATAAACAAAATGTGGATAACAGTTTGAAATGCTTCTGGAATTTCAGATCAGACCTCGTGATAGAAGATGATTTTATCCTCAAAGGGAATCAAATAATTGTCCCAAAATGTCTAAGGAAGGAGTTCTTGGACAAACTTCATTCTGGTCACCTTGGTGTGGAAGCAACTTTGAAACTGGCACGAGAAACGTTATTCTGGCCAGGTATCACGGAACAGGTACGAAACAAAGTATTGTCTTGTGAAACGTGTGCCAGGTTCGCGCCAAATCAAGCAAAGATCCAAATGATGAGCCACATCATACCAGAGAGCCCGTTTGAAGTGGTGAGCATGGACGTATTCGAGGTAACAATCAATAACAGGAAAAGAAGATTTCTTGTAACCGTAGACCACTACTCAGACTTCTTTGAGATTGACGAATTACCAGACATGACGGCAAGGAGCCTGATTGTGATTTGTAAGAGGAATTTTAGCAGATATGGTATCCCATCCCTTGTAATATCAGATAATGGCAGTAATTTTGTCAACAGGGAGTTCTCAGCATTCACAGAGGAATGGGAGTTCAGCCATAAGACAAGCAGTCCGTTTCATCAGCAGGGAAATGGAAAAGCAGAAGCAGCTGTTAAAATTGTGAAGCAACTGATACAGAAAGCCATCGCAGAGAATGTTGACTTCTATAAAATGTTGTTAGTATGGAGAAATACTCCTAATAAAGTGAACTTCAGCCCGGCACGTAGATTCATGTGTCGTTGGTTGCGATGTCAGGTACCCAATATACAGAAGTATCAACAAATCGTAAGTTCAGAAACAATTCAAAAGAATATACAGCATAATCGCATTGCAGCAGGAAAACAGTATAACAAACAT
>NW_007501939.1:0-261 GCF_000475195.1 Diaphorina citri
TTGAGCCATTTTTTTGATTACCTACTCTAACCTCTGAACAAAATAACAGACCGAATGTCAAATAAAATAAATGAAAATCCAACAAAAATTCTTTGAAATTCGTCCGAAAAAAATTTAATCTTTTTTTAGCCTCAATATTATTTACCCTTCTTCCTCTTTGTATCACCTACATTAAATTTGTGAAACGAATTTTAATTATTTTATTTTATACCTAGGTACTACCTACCTACATTTTATTTTTAATAAATAAATAGGTAGGTA
>NW_007501940.1:0-261 GCF_000475195.1 Diaphorina citri
TACTTCCTTTTTTTTTTTCATCAGCCTAGTTAGCTTGGTTGGTAACGAGTCTGTTTTTTAAGCGCTAGGCCGCGGGTTCAATTCCCGTTCAAGGCGGATTTTATCCTGAAGAAGGACATGTTTAGGGGAGTCCTGGGTATTATCATGAACATTTCTACTAACTCTCCTCTTTGGTTTGGTGATTTTTTTTCCAGAGGTCTGATAGAGGGAACTGTAACTGCTAAGGGGAATACAGGATGGGATAAAGCCAGCCATTCCGAT
>NW_007501941.1:0-261 GCF_000475195.1 Diaphorina citri
CTTTCCTCGTCATTTTATAAAATAAGGAAAGTAATAGGTAAATAACATCATCATCATCTAGGTACTTTTATAAAATAACTGTCTTCTGATACGTGTAGGTGTGTAAAAAAAAAATATAGGTAAATAACATATTCATCATCTAGGTACTTCGCCTTTTCCCATGTTGGCGTTTTTAGTCGGTCCACCTACACCATTGGTGTTTTTTCGTCAGGATGAACCAACTTGGTTTTGGCGAGTTTATTTTTACGGAGTGCGGCTGCG
>NW_007501942.1:0-261 GCF_000475195.1 Diaphorina citri
AACAGTTGTCATTCTCCTGAACCTAATGGAATCTCCAAATTCCCAAGTACCTACTCTATTAATGTTGATCTGTGTACCGTGGAATAAAAAGTATTTTCAGGTAATATGTAGGTACTTACTTATCTTTTCTCTATTTTCTGTACGTACATAAAAGATGGAAAGTGAGCAAGTTGACAAATTAAATAAAATAAAACTTAATCATATTAAGTAACAAACATTACACTTAATTCTTAAACAGGCTTTTCTGTCTTGTTAGTTTTT
>NW_007501943.1:0-261 GCF_000475195.1 Diaphorina citri
AATAACATACCTACCGATCATCGTTAGTAAAACTACAATTCCCAGTTTGAATAGATAATAGGAATTTCGGAAAGTAGAAGAGATCGGTCATGGAAAACTGACCCTTTGGTTTACCTACTATGAATTACTTAGGAAGGACTTGTCATAGAGACGTCGATTTTTTCCACCAAATTTAAGACAAAATATTTGTCTCGCTGGAGGACGTAAAACTGAGACAAAACCAGCCCTGTCAAGCCACAGACAATAACACTGGCTCTTTTG
>NW_007501944.1:0-261 GCF_000475195.1 Diaphorina citri
CTGAAAAAAGTTTTGTTTATTTTACATTATTTGTGGTTAATCTAATATAAATTTGAAAAACACCTTCGTTCTCTATCACCTAAATTTAGTGAAAAATCACTTGTCAGTACATTTTGGCTATAGTTTTCTCAGTGGTCAGTAGAAGAATTTTAGCTAAGGTTATGTAATTGGGTTTTGGGGCACGGTTGGTCCAGTGGTACCGCGCTTGCTTGCCATGCAGAAGGTCCCGGGTTCGAATCCCACCATCGACAAAAATTTGTA
>NW_007501945.1:0-261 GCF_000475195.1 Diaphorina citri
GCCTTTTCCCGTGTACAGACGTGGTCGGCGTTTTTTGTCAGACTATCAATCAGCCCTAACTAGGGTGATTGCTTTGGGCTGACATATGGTTTTGGCTACAAGTTTTATGAGTGGATGCCCTTCGCACTCAACCTTTGCTATTTCTTTAGCAAGGGAAATTCGGGCTGATATACTCCCTGTTTTAAGTCCCCCAGCCAGACCTCTATGTAATACAGTATACCTAATCCTCTTGGAAAAAAGATATAAAGTAAAATGAGTAGG
>NW_007501946.1:0-261 GCF_000475195.1 Diaphorina citri
TACAGGGTTAATCTTTTAGCAAATTCGAATTCAGAGATCATCAGGTTGGGTTTTCACTTTCCAACTAGATACAATAACTTCCTAGTAGAAGTGTATGTTCCTTTGGAAAACTAAAACGATCTCCCCTGTTCTGAGGCTCATTTCCCCTTCTTTCAAAGGAATATACGAAAATTAGTTCAACCACTAGATGGCATGATAGTGCCTGTACTAAACTATTGGAAATCCAAGATGGTGTATTCCCCATCATAGATAGAATAGTTG
>NW_007501947.1:0-261 GCF_000475195.1 Diaphorina citri
GTGTGTGGGCGTGCACCGGCTTCATTAATCACATTGGGTTAGCACCCACACCTTCTGATGGTTCAGTACCGGTCTGCCAAGCCCAAGGTCGGTGTTCGAGGGGGAGGACTCTTTCCATCAGGGCCGTATTAAGGGAAAATGGAAAATCTCATTTAAAATCAATAAAATTATACAAATTTGCCCCTCGAGCCTCATTTTTCTCTTTTATCCTGTAGGCCAAACTTTCAAATTTTAGAAATACCCAACCTCCCCCCCCCACTT
>NW_007501948.1:0-261 GCF_000475195.1 Diaphorina citri
TCTTTGGCAATGAAAATATCATAAAAACTGCAAACTGCACCAGTCTAAAAATGCACATTCTAGGAGCAAAACGTTACAAAAAAAACAGCTCTGAAGCATCTTGCTCTTCACAAACTATTAAACAAGAGAATTCCATTCTTAAGTGATTTATGAGGAACATGGAACATACAATGCACGAGCCAAGGTGTTAAGTAACCTCTTGGCCTTACGAAATAAAAGACGATTAAAAAAACTAGAAAGAATTGAAGAAAAAAATCTAGA
>NW_007501949.1:0-261 GCF_000475195.1 Diaphorina citri
ATGTGGTACGACGTATTGTTGGAGATGTTTGAAAAAAAAAGAAGAAAAAAAAGTTTTTGAAAAACAAAAACTTTTAGTATTTTTGTTTTTTAGGAGATTTGATAGAGGGAACTGCGACAACGGAGGTCCCTATATCAACGAGACATACAAGACTAGCCCATAATATTATGAATCATTCCATTCCGCAATTTCCTACATCACGAAGGAGAGTATATAGAATATTTTGTCCATTTGTAGGACAAACGATTGAGCAAATATTTA
>NW_007501950.1:0-261 GCF_000475195.1 Diaphorina citri
CGCCCGATAACCCTACCTATATACCGGTACTTACCCAATAAGTAGGTATTTTGTACTTATGGCATGTTAGCATAATGAGACATCTTGTTCTAAACTAACAGGCTAAATAAGGTAGGTACTATTCTTTGAAAACTCAAAAATATATGTATATGTAGAAGGCAAAAGGCTGTCGTCTTCAATTTCTTCAATATTCCAAGCAAACATCACTAATAGATACACTAATAAGGGTCATGCCGTCATGCCTCGGGATGAACTAGCGGG
>NW_007501951.1:0-261 GCF_000475195.1 Diaphorina citri
TGTATGTACCTACTAAACTATGAGAAAACTACATCTAAACTTCAGTGAGTAGTTTCACCCCATCAGTTCTTGTTCGCCAAATACTTTGATAACTTCCCCTCCCCTCTCTCTCTTCTCTCTCCTTCCCCTATTTTCTTTCTCAACCATCTCTCCTCTTTCCTCTCCTCCTCCATTTGTCCTTTCTCTCTCCTCTCCTTTCTGTTCTCTCCCTTCTTTTTCGTCTCCTCTTCCTCTCCTCCCTCTCCTTTCTTCTCTTCTCTC
>NW_007501952.1:0-261 GCF_000475195.1 Diaphorina citri
ATATTACTAGGAGCTCAGCAAACTCGGTCAGAGGGTTAAACAGTGCTGCTACGATTCAAATGGTTAAGAGGAACTATGTATTTCCATTTGTCATAAAGTCAATAGGTACAGTTAAAGTTTCCTCTATCAAACCTATTTTTTTAGGTACTGGCCACTTTTTTTTTTCGAATTTAAGCCAGTGGCCACAGGGCCGGATTAGCCCCCCGCGGGGCCCGGGGCAGTTTCAAAGGCGCGGGGCCCCCAGTTTGGGCTGATCGAACT
>NW_007501953.1:0-261 GCF_000475195.1 Diaphorina citri
AGTTTTTTGCAGAGGTTGTAAACGTGTTTCTTCATTTTAAATTCGTTATCTATTGTGATTCCAAGATATTTAGAGTCTCCTTTGTAATCAATTTGATGACAATTTGTGTTTTGATGTTTGTTGATGTCAATTTGATGACAATCAATTTGATGACAAAGAGAGGGCAGAGTGAGATAGAGATAGAGAGAGAGAGAGGGCAGAGTGAGATAGAGAGAGAGAGAAAGAGAAGAACGGAGGGAGGAAGAGAGGGAGCGAGAGATA
>NW_007501954.1:0-261 GCF_000475195.1 Diaphorina citri
AATTTCTAAGAGCCTCTATTCCGTATTCTCTCTAATGTTTCCATTGTATGAATATGTTACTCGTAGATAGGTAGATACATATTTATAATAATAGAGAACTGGCGAACATTACTACAAGAAAAGCGAATAGTCAATTTGAATGGATTTGTTGAAAAGGATTTCACTCATATCCTTCGTCATGTTACGTCACGTCACATATCAAAGATGTTACAAAGGTACATATTGTAATGAAGTATAATGATTACACCGAAAAAATACAAA
>NW_007501955.1:0-261 GCF_000475195.1 Diaphorina citri
GAATAAATAAATAAAAATACCTAATAAATTACCTACGTAAATTTTACATTATTTTAAGTATAAATAAAAATCCTACCAATATGAACTTTGATACTCGTGTATAAGACACTTCCGTATAAATTATAATTAGCTTGTAACCCAATGGCGCTGGAGGGGATGAAATAATATCCACCATTATATGTATAGGAATAGGAACACATAACTACTTCATATATAGCATATTATTTATAAGTAAGTATATGGGTTATGTACAAATACAGT
>NW_007501956.1:0-261 GCF_000475195.1 Diaphorina citri
GTGCCCTTTTTAAAAAAAAAAAAAAAAAAAAAAAAAAAAAAAATCCACGAGCTGGTCCCGAAAGAAGAAAATAAAATCCATTTTCTATTCATGCGAGTAATGACATGCGAGTTTGTCTAATAAACAGTATTAAACCCCGCATTGGAAAACTAATTCGAGGCATGGAAGCACATCCATCCCATTGAAACCTATTTGGCCACGGAGGATACAAGGGGTTTAAAGTATTTGAGAAAAACATGGTCCCCTACTGTGCGCAGAGTT
>NW_007501957.1:0-261 GCF_000475195.1 Diaphorina citri
ATCTGGGTTAAAACCGGAGCGAGAAACTTGATGTCCAAATTTGGGTCAACACAGACTTTTTTGTCTATCTTATCATTTACAGGGGAAGAGCTATTACCACGCTTTTTGCCCGCATTACGAGGAGTGTCACACTCCATAACAGAATCCGTATCAGGTACCAGTTCAGGGTCCTTATCACTAGCAACCTCAGCCGGGGCCGGAGTATCAGCCGGGGGAGAAGGATCATCGACAGCGCTAGCTGGAGGAACATGAGATTCGACA
>NW_007501958.1:0-261 GCF_000475195.1 Diaphorina citri
ATTGTTCCAGTGAAGGCATGAAACTGTCCACAAATCTTACATATTCTTTGACCTTTGGGCACATTACACTGGGGGTGACCACTCATCACAAAAACCCTTGGCAGTTCAACAGTGATGTGAACACCTTGAAAATAAAATAGATCAGTGAACATAATCTCTGAGGGAGAGATGCTGCTGCCTTAATCCATCAGCAGGTTATCAACTGTCAAAGCATACCAGATCAGAGATTCCTGGAGCTAAATAAGATGGATGACTGGTGTA
>NW_007501959.1:0-261 GCF_000475195.1 Diaphorina citri
TTTTTCTTCAAAGGATTCAACTTAATAAAATACGGTTATTATTTATGTAGATATTTAATAATTAAAGTATACCAAGGATTGAGGCCATGGACCACAGTAAAACTTTGCTAAAAATAATAATAAAGTAAAATCCTGCTCAAATAGGACTAAGAGTCAACTGATTGGAGCTTTACGACGAGATACTTTGTTCACAACCTTTTCAACATTTTCCACGAAATGAGGGTTAAGTAACAATTACTTTGGTTAATATCTGGATGGGTG
>NW_007501960.1:0-261 GCF_000475195.1 Diaphorina citri
GGGTAAAAGAACACTCAAATAAGCATCATTCAATAGGATAAGGAAAGTCGTGTGATGTTCACACCAGATTTTTACAATGAAAAGAAGGGAGAGGGGGGCAGTTGCTAAATTATCAGAACAGGAGGGGGCCCGTTGAGGGTTTTTTGTTCACGGGTCAGTTGATAATGTGCTCACGGTTTATTTGATAGAAATAAATACCTCCCTCTCCTTTTTATCTTTTCCTGAGGTTGTTTTCGTAAGTATTATTACTCTATCTTTGTT
>NW_007501961.1:0-261 GCF_000475195.1 Diaphorina citri
CCCCTCACGTCATAAACACACTTCCATGTGAGGGGAGGTTAGTGACCTTGAATGAACCGCGCTGAGGTTAGCGGTTAGTTGTTAAATAAAATGCACCTTTTGATACAACTATTGTGTACCTGTGGTTTTCACTTGAGTATGTCAACCCACATGTTCTTCATACACACAAACCTGGAACCCATATTCCTCCAGTGACATTGTCCTACAGGAAAAACGAAATCATAAATTTGATTACACTTCCAGAAACGTCCAGAAATCCAG
>NW_007501962.1:0-261 GCF_000475195.1 Diaphorina citri
TTTCGGAGTTTTTTGACTTCAGATTTGAATTTTTCACAAGTTTTTACGTAGGAATCGACCTTTTATTCATAATTTTTAACCAACTGCAACTGCTCCATTAAATAAAAATAAATGAGAACAGTACATGCTTGAAATTTATCATCACAAAGCTATGGGATTGTACTTAAGTAGGAGTATAAACATTAAACACGGGTTTAAATTTTAATACCCAGAAATCGCAAGCCAGAGTGGAGCAGGATAATAAAAACAAGTATTGTTTAT
>NW_007501963.1:0-261 GCF_000475195.1 Diaphorina citri
AATGTTTGAAGTACTGGATTTCATACCCCTTCCAATCTAACGAGGTCAATGTTTGAAGTACCTACTGGATTTCATACCCCTTCCAATCTAACTAGGTCAATGTTTGAAGTACTGGATTTCATACCTAGAGTCAGCCTAGAAGTTGGAGGGTAGCGCACCTTGTAAGCGCTAAGTTGCGTCTTCAATTCCCGTCCTGGGTAGATTTTATTCTAAACAGATGAGGTTCGTTTTCGGCTTTCTCCTATCTTGTCCTTCTCTCCT
>NW_007501964.1:0-261 GCF_000475195.1 Diaphorina citri
GTACTTGGAGGGGGAAGAATTCCACGACCATGGTACGAGACCCGTTGCTGATCTGTGAATAGAATGGACAAAGAGTTTATGATTTTTTTTCCATTTTCACTTTCCTTATCCTATAGGAAGGAAAGTAATGTAATCGGGTCAAAATTTCGATGGTCAGCTTTTAGTGTCAAAACACGTTTTGAGGTCCCTAGAGCCAAAATGCTAAGTTTCAGCCATTGGTCCTGTGTGTGTCTGTCTGTAAACAAAATATCTCGAGAACGG
>NW_007501965.1:0-261 GCF_000475195.1 Diaphorina citri
CCCGGGCGGGAATCGAACCCGCGGCCTAGCGCTTACAAGGCAGACGCACTACCAACTAAGCTAACTAGGCTGGCAGGGCTACTGATAACACTACTTTCCAAGCTAACTAAGCTGACAAATTTATTTATACCTTTTTCTTCATTTTCAGGTGAAGACATAGGAGAGGCAGCAGTAAGAGAAGTGTTCGAGGAGACCAATATACGAACAGAGTTTCACAGTGTAGTAGCATTTCGACATACACATAAGGCAGCATTTGGGTGT
>NW_007501966.1:0-261 GCF_000475195.1 Diaphorina citri
CCGGAACAATCCTTCTCTCTCTCTCTCTCTCTCTCTCCCTTTCTCTCTTTCTTCCTCTCTCTCTCTCTCTATCCCTCTCTTTCTCACTCTCTTCAATTAGGCTCCCCCTCTTTATTGCTCTCTCTCTCTGTCTTACTCTCCCTTCAATTCACTATCTCCTTCCCTTGTCTTCCTTCCCTTTCCTCTCTCTCTCCCTCCTCTCCCTTCCTCCCCTCTACTATCATCTCTCCCTCCTCTCCTATTGTTCCCCCTTTCTCCCTC
>NW_007501967.1:0-261 GCF_000475195.1 Diaphorina citri
TTAAATCATTACATGAAAGTAAAATCAAAAAATCAAATCAAGACTAATAATAAACTGAATATTAAACAAATTAGGTAGATACTCGTACATAGGTACTGATTTTCTGTAATCACGATCGAATAAACTACGGGCTAAAAAATTCCCGGAGGGACGGGCCCAGCTGTTCGATAGTACGTTGATATTGGTATTCCCATTCCCATCATTTGTATCACTATCCTCTGACTAACGAGAGATCAAGTTCGGCACTTGTCAAAGGACTCT
>NW_007501968.1:0-261 GCF_000475195.1 Diaphorina citri
CTGTTGTTGCTCTGCAAATGAGGTTTACCGTGATTTAACAGAATAGGTCGTTCACAACACAGCTGTTTAAAAATTTCCCCAGGTATTCCGCAGTTTCGGACCAGAATTTAAACATGTACTCGTACCTAACCTAAGCTCTTGTTGTGATTTCAGACATTTCGTATAATTTTATTAAAATTGACAATTTCCCTCCAA
Source organism: Diaphorina citri (assembly GCF_000475195.1). Taxonomy (NCBI): domain Eukaryota; kingdom Metazoa; phylum Arthropoda; class Insecta; order Hemiptera; family Psyllidae; genus Diaphorina; species Diaphorina citri. The sequence continues at coordinate 196 of NW_007501968.1, forward strand.
CTCCTACCTAACTACTTTGTGTGGCATCTTTCTTCAGAATCTCTTTCTCTCACTCTCTCATTCGTT
>NW_007501969.1:0-261 GCF_000475195.1 Diaphorina citri
CAAGACAAGATTGTACATAAATGAAGAAGAATTAAGAATAAATGGCAACGGAAGAAGGCAAAAAACTGAATGAAAACTATTGAACAAGGGGAGAATACAAGTCGTACACCACCAGAACAACAGAACTATCAGACGAACAAGTGAAAGAACTCCAAGACAAGATAAATGAAGGCTAAGTGGCAACGAAAGAGGTCGAAATAAGTAAATAAAACTAAATGAGCAAACAATGTGATCGTAGACGATGTTAAATTCCATCAAAAA
>NW_007501970.1:0-261 GCF_000475195.1 Diaphorina citri
TAGTCTGTTATAAATAAGGAGCAATTATTGGTACTTGGGGGGTTTCTTTATGAACACAGGATAGACTTATACAATGACTATTATAGTACTTACATCACATTGCATACAGGATGGGGCCAGGTAAAGAGATCAACTGAAAAAACAAGTGTACCTACTTGAAAAAAAAAACTTAATTTTTATCAATATTTTTTCAAGAGGCAGTTTCAAAATTAAACTTTATTTCAATATAAGAGGCCTTTTTAGATACCTATTAGGAGACCT
>NW_007501971.1:0-261 GCF_000475195.1 Diaphorina citri
ATGTTCTCTCGAATGGTTTCAAGATCTTTGTACAGGAGATATTTAGCATTGAAATCCGGCAATGATGCAGATGTATTGAAATTATTTGCCTGTAAAACAGACAAATTATGAACAACCAATAGAAAAAGACAGCAATAATATGCACTGGAAAAAAAAAAAACATATTTATGGCTAGCCAAACTGATTAATTAATTCAATGATTCATTAAGGTATTAAAAAAAAAAAAAAAAAAAAAAAAAAAAAGGGGGAAAAAAAAGAAAA
>NW_007501972.1:0-261 GCF_000475195.1 Diaphorina citri
AATGCGGAATTGGTTCACCTGATCATCTTGGGATCTGTTCAAGGCAGCATAGTCATACACAAAAAGCGCACCTGAAGCTTAGAATGGTTACGAATCTACGAAGGCGATTATTGCCAACTATGTTACTGGTTTCAACTTTCAACTCAGGATGACTTACTGTCACTGTAGATCGGTTTCAACAGGCGCACATACGGCGTATTTGCGGCGCCCCACCAAGGCTTTTCCGGATTGTTGCACGTCCCATCGGCGGTCCTATACTTG
>NW_007501973.1:0-261 GCF_000475195.1 Diaphorina citri
CTAGCTCTTACCGTTCTCGTATATTCGTATTAAACCGTAGTATATTAATCCCGTAGTAAATACAGCATACAGTGCGAGTGTGTGCATTTCCTACCGCTATCCACAGGTCGTAACATGGGGAATTGATTTGTGCTGTTAGGTTACACGGTGTGTATCGTACATTGACCTTTTGCTGAGGCTTTTTTTAGTTTGGATCCCAGACTGCGTGAAACACGTTAAACGCGTAAGTGATTTTTGACGACAACTATAATAGCAATATAA
>NW_007501974.1:0-261 GCF_000475195.1 Diaphorina citri
TGCTTTTCTAGGGATGATAGGAACTTTAGGATTATGCTGAAGACGGCTAACGTCTTCTAAACGTGTAAGACATCTTGTTCTTGTACCTACAAATAGTAAAAGTACTAATGGGTACATACCAAATAGTCAACAAGCGTTTGTCCGGGGGTATAAGGATCCGTGAAATAAACTGGTTTGACATCTCCTGACACGGGACCATGGAACGAGGAGTAAGCAAAACCATTGTATTCATCAATGTCATCCAAAGCTCCAAGCAGTAAA
>NW_007501975.1:0-261 GCF_000475195.1 Diaphorina citri
CTTTTGATTATTCCCCTCTACCCTTTGTTTTTTACCCTTTTTCTTCCCCCTCTCGTCCCTATCTTTTATCTTATCTCTGCCCCCTTTCTCCTCCCTCCCTCACCTTCCCTTAACTCTCCTCTCAAACAAAAGTAACCTTCCATATCACCCAGGTAACGTTCAAAAGCCACCTTATCGTGCCCCAATTTTCCGTTCAATAATCTTTTACTCTAGATAAATTTCTACTTTCTCCTATTTGTCAGTTTACTACCAACCATTCCC
>NW_007501976.1:0-261 GCF_000475195.1 Diaphorina citri
TATTCTATTTGCTATTTAATTTTTAAATATTCACGATTATTAAAAATAATAATAAAAACATTATTGTCATTATTATTTATTTTTACTAATCACATTCGTAATCTTTTTTTCCTTTTGAATGTAATAAAGTCCTGAGAACCACAAATTCCTTTTGAGTTTTTTTTTCCACTATATCTACAAACAGATCAACTTAGGCCCTAAATAACGGCCGAACCGAACCTCCTGGAATCCTGACCCAGGGCTACTTTTGATCTACATAAT
>NW_007501977.1:0-261 GCF_000475195.1 Diaphorina citri
CTCCCACCTACAACCAACAACCCACAGGAGTTGATCATGGGAGATAAGGAACGAAGGAAAGAAGAACACTGTTCTCCCATTTTTATCGCAGCTAATTCCTCTCTGAAATGAAATCGTTGTGTCGTTTTAAGGGACACATTTAGTGCTTGCTGTAATTCACTTACTGTTAAGAAACCAATACGTTTATCATTAGGAAATTTAGTATTATGAAGGAATCTTAGTACGTAAGCAAGTATTCTCTGAAGCTTACCTAGGGAAGAA
>NW_007501978.1:0-261 GCF_000475195.1 Diaphorina citri
ACTTACCCAGTAAGTCCCTGCACGGAATCGTCAATCGGTAGGACATGGATGCGCTTGCCATACACAATCTGTATGTCTATCTGGTAGTGTGTTTGTTGGTTTTAGTGTATTCGGTCTTTTTTTCCTCTTTTTTTTCACACTTACTTACCCAGTGTTTCAGTGTTTGGTTCTTCTTTTTTTCGCACTTACCCAGTAAGTCCCTGCACGGAATCGTCAATCGGTAGGACATGGATGCGCTTGCCATACACAATCTGTATGTCT
>NW_007501979.1:0-261 GCF_000475195.1 Diaphorina citri
TTTTTTTTTTTTTTTTTTTCTACATTTGTAATTGAAGACCGATCATCAATAATGTGCTAAGTGCCAAAAATTTAAAATTTGAGTTAGGTACGGGTACGGATTCACGTACTATGTACCTACCAGTGAACATACTCTGTAAAACGCGCTAAGCTCCACAACGTTCCAAAAAATTAAAAAAATCCCTATCCTCCTGAGGACCACGTCAAATTTGTGTTTGTAGTCATAGCGGACCAATGTCCACACATGTGGACAACTGCCTTG
>NW_007501980.1:0-261 GCF_000475195.1 Diaphorina citri
GTTTTTTTTTTTTTTTTTTTTTTAAACAAAAACTAAGCGCAAGAGAAAGAAGATATGAGTACTTCTTCGATCAAAGGTACCTATCCTATCCTTTAAAATTTAAAATGAAAAATATGTTTCAACTCCTATGAGAATTAACAATCTTCCTCTCTCACTCTCCCTCCCTCTCCCTTTCATCCTTCCTCCCTCTTCTTTTCGTCTCTCCCTCTCCCTCTCTCCCTCCCTCCCTCCCTCTCTCTCTCTCTCCTCTCTCTCTCCTCT
>NW_007501981.1:0-261 GCF_000475195.1 Diaphorina citri
CCTTTTCCACAAGTTTGGCCATGCCTCGGGATGAATTAGCGGGATTCCGGAGCGAAGCGACGGAATTCAGCTAGTAAATTCATAAATCCAGAGCTTATATCATTCATTGGCAAAGGGTTTGGTAATGTGCCCATTGCCCATGTTGTTTGTTAGCTGTGTTTCCCTTTTGATTCTGAATCAAAATAAACCACAGATCTTATTTCTCCTGTCACCTTGACTAAGAATAAAGTAGGTAGGTAAGTAAGATACCAATACAATGGG
>NW_007501982.1:0-261 GCF_000475195.1 Diaphorina citri
TTTTCTCAATTTCCTGTCCAAAAATGGGAGCTTTGGAATCCGTATAATGCAAACCTAAGCTATAAAGTCTACCTACACGAAGCTAGGTGTACTAATGGGCTTTTATTTAGAGAGTGGAACAACTTCAGATGAAAAGTGAAAACAAATAAGAGGAAAACCAGGTTTGTACAGAGTTTAGTTGTATCCCTTTTCTCATCCTAGGCTTTCAAACAAGGGATACATTACGGGGTGCTATCACCATACCGGCTACGAGTCTTAAAA
>NW_007501983.1:0-261 GCF_000475195.1 Diaphorina citri
GGGAAGGAATTTTAATTGTGGCATAAACGCTAGTCACAAATGTCGATCTGAACATTCATTGAAAATGTGGTAAGTGGACCTGATAAACATCCTTACGTCTCTGAAAAACTCCAATTCAGAGAGCCTGTGACCTTAGACTCAGACCCGCACCTACAAGAAAACTCCATGTCCCTAATAAAAACTTAAAAAGGAGACTTATTTGTATAAGTCCCCCATTGTCAAGGCTATGGTTTTATACAACCAGAGCCTTGATAATAACTA
>NW_007501984.1:0-261 GCF_000475195.1 Diaphorina citri
CAACACTGAGGTTGGTGGGCAACCGTACATACTTACTAAGACACCCTGTCTCAGAATTACATATTCATATTTAAATACTCATTTTTTAGTCCGTCCTTCCTTTACTATTACAATAGTAATAAAAAGGTATAAGGGACGGACTATTTTATTCGCTTCGGTGTCGTCTGTCTGTCACTCTGTCATTCTGTCCCCATAGAAGGACTTATCCAAACCTGGTCGACCTATATATCAAATTAAAGGTCTTTTTAGCAGGAACACGAA
>NW_007501985.1:0-261 GCF_000475195.1 Diaphorina citri
CAGTGCCTTTCGCTACGGAGATATGCTCTGGATTCAAATTATGAAAAATGCTAGGGACAAGAAAAATATGGGGGATATACTTCAAAGGAAAAAATAATTGACCCAAGTCACTAAAAGAAAAATATTAAGAACAAAAGTCCCCATTTAACAAGGAATACAAAAAATGTACCTATTCTATCAATAGGGACGGGTACATCCCAATAAAACTTTGACAAAATAGGAAGAGTAGAAAGAGAGAATTTGTCCCCTTATTTTGTCTTC
>NW_007501986.1:0-261 GCF_000475195.1 Diaphorina citri
ACTTGATTAGTGCCACCTAAATCTAGATCACTCTCCTACCTACTCTACATCAGTAATGGCCGATCTTAGCACTGACTCACTGAGAGAGCTAACACCGTGTCAAGGGTTTTCTTTGACGTCACCCATTTGATTTACTCAGGCAAGTATTTCCTGAACTCTGGATTAACTTTGAAAACTCTGTGGTATTAGGATCGGGCATAAGTGAGTCGAGTCGTGAGTCGTGACAAGAAATGACCATTTCTCGTTCTGAACCCTGTTTCG
>NW_007501987.1:0-261 GCF_000475195.1 Diaphorina citri
GCTAACGGTAGGATATCCATAGTAGAGATTCCCTACACTTGGAATCTGACGTTATGAATCAGAATCTTGATTACGCATAAAAACTGGTCCATGGTCCACTCCCGATTGATTCACATCTCGTAACTGTGAAATACTACGTGAACATGTGAACTTATGAATGACTCAATGAAGTACTCATACATTTTATTAATAGAAGTTGTAAATTTGTAAAAATCTCGGACTGCAGATTCATCTATACTTAGTGTTTTCAAGTTTCCCGAA
>NW_007501988.1:0-261 GCF_000475195.1 Diaphorina citri
TCGAAATATTCTAAATGCTAATGATAACGGAAGGCAGTAAAATTACGGCATACATAACCCTTAGATTGCGTTATATCGAACATAGTATATTGTTCATATTACAAGTAGGCACATCTCGATTTTCCGAACGTTTCTGGAGTTTTGTCATCTCCACTAATTCTTTAGTAAATTCAATGGGAGCCTTATCTAGGGTAAGTGTACCATTTATTCGCCCACCTAAAAAACGTACCATTTATTGGCCCACCTGCCCACATTTATTTT
>NW_007501989.1:0-261 GCF_000475195.1 Diaphorina citri
CACCCATCGGCCCATCCCATGTTTGCCAAAATACAATACACACGCTCAAAAAAGAGGTGATGCTACCTAACACTTTAACATATTGCACTTTGCAAATTGCACCAACTGTCAAAATTCGGCAACAAAATCAATCAGGTACGAGAACATTTGCAAATTGCAAAACATCTTCGTGGAATGACCCACCACACATAAGATCGGATGCCACCAGAATCGTTCGAGTTGATAACAAAGCTCCATGCTCCCGATCCCATTTCGCCAGGG
>NW_007501990.1:0-261 GCF_000475195.1 Diaphorina citri
AGGCTGCCTGGAAGGGACTGACAAGAAACGCCGACCCTATTTAAGTAGGAAAAGGCTAAGAAGAAGAAAAACTTGCGGCTGTCAGCCTAATGAGTTAGGAGAGTAGCACGTCTGCCTTGTAAGTGCTAGGTCGCGTGTTCGATTGTCTCTCGGGGTAATCTTTATTTTAAACAGATAAGGTTTGTTCTCGGAACGGCTGGGTTTCTCCTATCCCGTCCTTTTCTCTTCGATTTCGGAACGATAAGACGTCTGTTTTTACAG
>NW_007501991.1:0-261 GCF_000475195.1 Diaphorina citri
GAACATAGTTATATAGGTTCATAGATTCGTATGAGCTTAACCCGACTTTTAGGGCTGTTTGCCCTACACAAAAGCCTCGGAGTGGACTTTTGTGTACAACCTAGTTAGGTAGGTATATTCTTAAAAAAATCGTTATGTAGGTGCACCATTTTTGACGGTCTTATGGATACACCTACTCGTACAATCTGTTGAAGTTGAAATCCATCTTGAATCCATTGATTGGTCAAATATACCATTTGGCTCAACGTGCCATGCTTTATA
>NW_007501992.1:0-261 GCF_000475195.1 Diaphorina citri
ATCTCAAATTCACACAAAGTCTCGTAAAGCAGTTGTTATTTATACAAATTCCCGACAAGTAGTGTTTTACACAAAGTCCGTAATAGTAGTTGTTCTTTATACAAATTCCCGACAAGTAGTGATTCACACAAAGTCTGCTCTAGTAGTTGTTCTTTATACAAATTCCCGACAAGTAGTGTTTCGCACAAAGTCTGCTCAAGTAGTGATTCTAGAAAGCCCAGTGCAGGGAGAAAGAAGATTCCCATTACCACCCCCAACCCC
>NW_007501993.1:0-261 GCF_000475195.1 Diaphorina citri
CAAATACCAGTTTTTATTAACATCAGGACAACGGTTAGCGGTGTTTTACCGTATTTTTCGACATTTCGACCGCTATTTGGCTGATGATTAAAGACTTAGTTAACTACATACCTATCAAAAATGATATAGTAGTAGATGTTGACATCTACTGACAAAAATGATAAACAAAAACAAGAACAACGCCAACAACAACAAACGGTAATAAGAAGATCTGTAGGTACCTACGTTACCTACTAATCATGTTAAAATACATACTTAGAA
>NW_007501994.1:0-261 GCF_000475195.1 Diaphorina citri
ACCACCAACCTCCAGATCCGAAGTCCACCGCGCTAATCCACTACACCACCGAGGTTGGTGGTGAAAAGGATTAGGAGAAGGAGAAAGGGAAATAGGGCCGAGAGAAATTTTTAATAAATAATTAACAACACATTGCAGCAGGGAAGCCATTTTAAAATTCAATAGAAGAGAGAAGGTAGAGGGGAAGGCTAAAAATAGAGAGAGAGAAAGTAGGGGGTGAAAGAGGGAGAGAGAGAGAGAGTAGGGGTCAAGGAGGGAGGG
>NW_007501995.1:0-261 GCF_000475195.1 Diaphorina citri
TAATGTGCATGGTGATGGAAATTAGTGCCCTACACGCCTTACACTTGACTTTAGACCACGCTACGCCACTGGGAAGAAGAAGAACATTTGGGGATGACCTATTCACATTTTATAATAGGTTTGATAGAGGGAACTGTAACTGCAAAGGTCCCGAAAGCGAAGAGAGAAGGAAGACAGGATAGGAGAAAGCCAGCCGTTCCGAGAACGAACCCTAACTGTTTAGGATAAAAACCGCCCGTACGGTAATCGAACCCGTGCTAG
>NW_007501996.1:0-261 GCF_000475195.1 Diaphorina citri
ATTTCTTGTTTTGGTTACGAGCTTTACCAAAAGGGTACAAATGAAATGGATCAAGATCAGATCTTTACTAGGACACTTAGGAAAGAGGAAATTTGGAAATATTACTTCAATTCATGTCTGAGTTTCTGAAATGGGAATCCAGAAGTAGACACCTACATACGAGTATTGTGCAAAAGAACTAAAATGAGAAGAAATTGCTCAACTAATTACTTAGATACCTTTGTTCCTTATCAATTGGTTACCTATTAAGTACTTACCAAA
>NW_007501997.1:0-261 GCF_000475195.1 Diaphorina citri
TCAGTCGTGTGGGTGCAGAAGGTCTGAGGGTGTGACGCTATTTAGCATTTTCTTTACGGAAATGATTCCGATGGCGCGAAATCTTGGGTTTCCTATTTTCCTATGGTTTGGTACTGACACTATCACGCCAAAAAAAGGGAAAATGAGCTTCAGAAAAGGGGAAATTCCGATAGGTCAATGATGACCAGAGACAACCACAATATGACGTTTATTTTTCCAAAATATGACTCTAAAAATATGACCTTTATGACCTTTATTTTC
>NW_007501998.1:0-261 GCF_000475195.1 Diaphorina citri
TCTTATTGAAAAATAAAGTTAATTATCATTTTGAAAGAAAAAAAAAAAAAAAATCACGGATGAAATGGTAAGCATTCTAAATAGGTAAGTATTAGGCAAACAATCTCCGTAATAAATGGTAGGTAAGTACTTACTCATGGTATATCCAAACTGGTCTTCCTCTTCGGTATCTGCAGCTATTTCCTCCTTGGTTCTCTTGACATTAGCTGCTGATGCTCTCATGATCTGGGCAAAGGGACAGAAGAGATTAATTTGACGGAG
>NW_007501999.1:0-261 GCF_000475195.1 Diaphorina citri
TAACATTCTAACTTCAAAATTTCCAAGCGTATCTAAATAAACAGGAGGTTCAAGACTCCGTTGTGGACACACTGGTGCTCGGGTCGATGGTCTACGGTCTAGACCAGAGTCAATGGTCCATGGTCTATCGTTGCCCTTGTCCATAGTCTATCGTGGCACAATAAGTACCATAGATTTTTTTTCTCTCTTACCTAATGTATCGAGACACCAAGCGCCCTGGTGTATAATACCGATAGTAATCTGACTAGATGAAGGTACTTG
>NW_007502000.1:0-261 GCF_000475195.1 Diaphorina citri
CTCTCTCTCTCTCTCTCTCTCTCTCTCTCTCTCTCTCTCTCTCTCTCTCTCTCTCTCTCTCTCTCTCTCTCTCTGTACCTATCTTCTGTGTATTAGCCGTGTCCGTTCCGTTTGTTACTTTCTCCTCTCTCTCTCTATACGATTTTTGTTCTACCCTCTTTTTGGCCCTTTCTCTCTCTCTTTCCCTCTTTTTCTTTCCTGTCCCTTCTTTTGTCCGCTTAATTCCTTCTATACCTCTTTTTCTCTATATTTTCATTCATT
>NW_007502001.1:0-261 GCF_000475195.1 Diaphorina citri
TATTTCAGGTCCCATTTTGAAAGCTTTTTTCTCAGTATTTGAGTGTAATTTATAGTTTTTGAAAAATTTAATGCAAAGTGAGACGATGCTCGAGGGAACAAGTCCCTGGTGCAGTTATGGTGATCTATATTTGCTAAATATGCCCGAATCCGGAATGAATTGAATAACTTGGTCGAAATTTGCAAAACTTGTGGGATGCGTTGAAGGCGAAGGAAAAAGACAGAGGGGGGAAAAGAAATAGATGGAAAGAGAAGGAATGGG
>NW_007502002.1:0-261 GCF_000475195.1 Diaphorina citri
TAAACGGTTAGAGATATTGTAAATGTTACAACAGAACACCCAAATAAGCACCATTCAATAGGATAAGGAAAGTCGTGTTATGTTCACACCAGATTTTTATTTGTTGGACTTCGTATGCTCCCCAACTGTATTCAGATATTTATTAGCCGTCTCTCTCCCTCTCCTTCTACCTCCCTTGGTCTCTTTTTATTAGCCTTCTTTCTCTCTCTCTCTCTCTCTCTCTCTCTCTCTCTCTCTCTGGGTTATAAATAGGGAAACTGA
>NW_007502003.1:0-261 GCF_000475195.1 Diaphorina citri
GTTCTGAACCCAGTCACCGGTAAATTACCATACCTTGACATCACCACTTGTAAAATAATAAAGAGAGACAAAATTGGAATAGTGAGGTCTGAAAGAGTCATTTAACCCTACAGGCTAGTCGTCTGGAGAAGAATATCAACCTCTTCTTTCGCCAGAGAAGAATAATACAACGCGATGATTCAAAGAGAAAGAACATTCCTTGAAGAACTTTCACGGAGATTTTCCAATCATAACGTTGCTACCTGTACCTACCAGCCACCG
>NW_007502004.1:0-261 GCF_000475195.1 Diaphorina citri
AAACTGTCAAGACTAGAAACCAGCCAGCTTACTGAATCTCAATCATCAGTCAACACACGCGGTTCTCGGAAAATTCAAGCGCCCTCAAAAATTCTAGTATTTTCCGCGGCCATAATGGATCAGGCTCAACTAATAGACAGATTACTATTCAACTATTACTTTGACAAACCAGTCTCTCGCACCACCACCGTCACAGCCGCCAAATCTAAACCTCACTCGAAAATGTTCGCCATGTTTCGGCAATTCTATGTTTTCCTTGAG
>NW_007502005.1:0-261 GCF_000475195.1 Diaphorina citri
AAATTAAAATTCAGACCAAACGATGTCAAACAATTGCAGAATTTTTGTCTTATGATGTTGAAATTGATATTAATAGTGGATGTGACCATTTATTCGACTTTCAACAACGAACATTTAGATAATTTGTCACACTTAGGTTTCTGGAATAAATGTCAAATTTGTACATATTTTGACCTACTGCCTAAGAGCTCTTACAACGTTGCTTGACTTCAGTGATCCATGAGGAATTGGTGCATTAGAGTTTACCCTTTCGATGAACCT
>NW_007502006.1:0-261 GCF_000475195.1 Diaphorina citri
CATCTATCAATTGGATACACTGCCAGAGTTTGTGAACATTTTAATTGTAAGTTGTCTACCAAGACCATTTAAGTGAAGCGAAGACCTTGTTCAAGCATTGCTCAAACTTTGAAATAGTGGTTCAGCTAAACATGAATAAGGTACCTAATAGTGGGTTCAATTAAATGTGAAAAAGGTCCCTAGGGACCTGGAATTTAAGGAGCAATTATTCTCATCTAGGTATTCAACTTGTTTGCCAAATTTCATCAAACCTTCCAGGGT
>NW_007502007.1:0-261 GCF_000475195.1 Diaphorina citri
TTATTTCCATTTTGATTCATAATTCAATTCCTGCGTATTTCAAACATTTAAAAGCTTTTTAATTTGCCAACAACCTTTCAAATACTGAATTGCTCATATTGATTGGTTTATCTTAATGTAGGTACAAGCTATACCTACAAACATATATAGGTACCAACAATAAGTATTAACTTTGAACTTCTAAAAAAAGTGAATAAGTAGACCAAAGATTGTTGTCCTCGTACTTTGCCACCACAAAATTATTTCTGAGTCATGAGACTT
>NW_007502008.1:0-261 GCF_000475195.1 Diaphorina citri
AATGTGAGGGTGGTTCATTCACTGATGTGATTTGGATTAGTTGTCAGAAGATGATTAGGAAGGATGAGGAGAAGGAGAAGAAGGAGGATGATAAGGGGTTGGAAGAGGAGAAAAAGGAGGAGGAGAAGGAGGAGTAGAAGGAGAGGAATAAAATGGAATGAGGAAGGAGAGGAAAAGAAGAAGAGGAGGAAGCGGAAGAGGAGGAGAAGAAGAAGAAACAGAAGCAATAAAAGAATTTAAAGAAGTATATCCCCTCCCCCC
>NW_007502009.1:0-261 GCF_000475195.1 Diaphorina citri
ATCAACGATAACACCGAGGTGAGTTTTGAGACATCCTGTATTAGATATTAGATGTAGAAATGTAGATACCTACTTTTTTGTAAGAGGTTTGACAGAGGGAACTGTGATTGCCAAAGTCTTATCGTCCCAAAATCGAAGAGAGAAGGAAGACAGGATAGGAGAAAGCCAGCCGTTCCGTGAACGAACCTTATCCCTTCCGTGAACGAATCGAACCCGCAACCTTCTGATTGTCTACATGTGTTCCAGGTGATAGCTCTCTAC
>NW_007502010.1:0-261 GCF_000475195.1 Diaphorina citri
TTTAAGTTACCACTCCCATGCCAAACTGTAGAAACAATATCCTGTCTCACCTAGTCCTGTCTCAACTCAACCCGGTACGTAACCACAACCTCGTTGAAACTGCTTGCACCACTGAAATCTTCTTCTCTGAAGTATTCCCCTCTTCTCTTGCATCCAGATTTCCACTCGATGTTCCTCATGGGCAATATGCTCCGAGGCTGTAGCGCCTATTTCATGCGGCGGACATACGGTACGGATAAACTGTACTGGCGAGTGTTCGAT
>NW_007502011.1:0-261 GCF_000475195.1 Diaphorina citri
TAATGTACTTTAAGTAGGGTGTTTTATATTGAGTTGACTTGATTGCTCCTTTTTAATCATCAATATCTTCTGCTTAAATTATCAAAGCCATCATAGTTTAATTGTGAACTCTCATAAGTACACTACCTTTCCTAAATAATTACCTTGTGGGTAGATTTCATATTGTTCTCAACACCTAGATATTTTTTTTTCTATTACAGAGATTCCTTGAAGAGAAATTACAATCTTGGCCAGTATTTCTTGGAAATCAACATTGAAGAC
>NW_007502012.1:0-261 GCF_000475195.1 Diaphorina citri
TACATTAAGTATTATTTTTTTTTTTTACCTTACAAAGGATATCTGAGGAAAAGATCATAGAAAGTGATTATTTCAACCTCGATCATTTCAACTACCCCCGGTCCCAATGAGTTGAAATAATCGAGGTTCTAATGTATAGGTAAAGATAGGAGATTATAGGACCTATTGTACAGATGTATGTAGGTACATAATAATAAATAGTTTCTCTCTGTAGATTATAGCTAGTAAGTGTTGGTATTTACTATAATTACTCGCTGGCAG
>NW_007502013.1:0-261 GCF_000475195.1 Diaphorina citri
ATGCTTACCACAGTTACAATTCCTTAAATTAGAACATCTAGGTAATCCCGCTCAAAATGTTCTGAGTCTCAGAAGACAAGACCTCAGAAAGTACTTTTATCTTCTGTGCCCTCTGTTCAGGATTGCAGGTTGCAGCTAAGTTTGCGGACAAGAATCAAAATCATAATGGATCACAGAACAACGCGATTACACGAATCAAAATTTGTGAATGACGAAACTTACCAGGCAAGATTTCAGAAGGGAATGAGAAAGGGAACTTGT
>NW_007502014.1:0-261 GCF_000475195.1 Diaphorina citri
TTTAATAAAGGTTTTTTTCCAATGCCGTTGTCAAGATTTATGTGCTAAATGTACTTTTGCGTCATCTCAATTGTTAGGGCGCGAATTGCCTTCATGGATACTCATGTCATTTGTCAGCCTCTCAATCAGTTCTAGCTATAGGCGATTGCTTTGGGCTGACATTTGGTTTTGGCTACAAATACTACGAAAATTTTACGAGGGGATCCCTTTCGCACTCAAACTTTGCTGTTTCGTTAGCAAGGGAAATTTCAGGCTCGTATA
>NW_007502015.1:0-261 GCF_000475195.1 Diaphorina citri
TCAAATGTAAAATGTGTAAAACAAATTTCGAAATGGGAGGGGCATCAATTTTGAGTTAATTTTGGAGCACGAGGAATCGTTGACTCCTTTTACCCTAGATTTTGAAGAATCAATGTAAAATCACTTGCCTATTACTACCTAAATTCCAGCTTAATGAGAGCCAGATACAATGTAGATACTAGATAGGATTACCAGATAGAGACAAATGTAAATAGAAAAAATGTGCTTAAGACAAGGACATCTTTTCTCAATAAATCATTC
>NW_007502016.1:0-261 GCF_000475195.1 Diaphorina citri
GGTCATGATCAACTGGCATGCGCAGCGCTGTGAACTGAGCCGGGTTCGAGCCCAGTGGTTGGTAAGTTTTGATATGATGTCACAAAAGATCTAACCAGGTCGCAGTGACATAGGGCGTTTATTAAAGCCGATGGCCCTACTTATACCAATAGCAAGTTTTGGTATTCGAGAGTCCTTTTATTTTATTTAGACCAAAGGGAGAGATTACCATTTCATATTTCCAATGTTGAAAAATAATTATTAATAGTAAACTAGGCACTT
>NW_007502017.1:0-261 GCF_000475195.1 Diaphorina citri
ATTAATTAGTATCTAGGTATGTATGTAAATAAAGGAAGGACGGACTAATAAAGACGTAAATGAGTAATTAAGTAGGTATAAGTTCTATGCTTTATGTCCTTACTTTTTTTTTATTTCTTTTTTTACCTTAAGAGGTTTGATAGAGGGACCTGTAACTGCTTTGGTCTTATCGTCCGGAAAGCTAAGAGAGAAGGAAGACAGGATAGGAAAAAGCCAGCCGTTCCGAGAAGCCGAAAAAGAACCTTTTTCGTTTAGGATAAA
>NW_007502018.1:0-261 GCF_000475195.1 Diaphorina citri
GTCTCATTCTTGCAGAATGTTGTAGGGCAAAATAACAAAACTTCAATTTGTTGTTTGGGAAAACATACCCAGTTAATTTTCCTCCTGTGTGTTTATTTAACAATCCAATAGAGTCAGAGTCACTCATGAGAATAAACAATTTTGTATCTCGTGTCGTGTGACTGAAGTTCCGTCTTTAGATATTGTCATTGTTCAGTTTTCCGTGTCCTGGAGGTAAAATATCTATTTCAGTACGTCAGTGCTGTGTACATAAGATATTTG
>NW_007502019.1:0-261 GCF_000475195.1 Diaphorina citri
GTTGACATAGGTGAGAGAAAAAGTAATAGTTTTCTTTGATGTCTTTCTTTTGTTCCGGACTTGTTTGTCCACATTGGCTAGTCAAACCTAAGTACCAAAGTTCAAGCTAGTTAAATCTTTTAGGACAAAAGGAATTCTTATAAATAGTACAAAAGGTCACAATTCTGTTTAATTCACATTTCCACCCACCTGTATCTGTTCAAACGGAACTTCAAACGTAAAGGATTCGTTATAGTAAGGATTCAATGTGCACTTCTTGAT
>NW_007502020.1:0-261 GCF_000475195.1 Diaphorina citri
CACCGAAAATCTCTCGAAGCGAAAACACATAGGAAATCAAAACAGAACTTAAGAAATGGAAACACATAAGGAATGGAACCTTATGGTTTCTCGTTATCTCGAATCAAGGAGCGCAAATCGCAAAAACGAAAACACATCGACGAATTCTTTGTAATTGAAATTCGTATGGCTGGAAACATTCGAAAATACGCCGAAAAAAAAAAAGAAATGGCATGGAGGAACTATGGGAGGGGAAGTGAGGGAGAGAGATGAAAGAAAGGA
>NW_007502021.1:0-261 GCF_000475195.1 Diaphorina citri
TATACCTCCCTCCTCCTCCTCCTCCTCCTCCTCCTCCTCCCCTCTACATTACAGATCTCTCACCCTCACCTTCGCGACTTCTACAACATGCCCGAGGCCGGGGCCTACATCATCCCCTCCTACGGTGGCCTAGTCACCCTAGGCGGCACTCAGGACTACGGGAACGCCAGACTGGGGGTAGATCGGTTCGATTCCCGGGCCATACTAAACCGCACAGCCGCAGTAAGGCCGGAAATTTTGGCGGCCCCTGTGGAAAAGGTT
>NW_007502022.1:0-261 GCF_000475195.1 Diaphorina citri
ACGGATTCGAGCAATGCAGAGGGTCCTTTGTGGATGAGCTTCTCTTTCACATACAGAGTCAGTGTTAGAGCCATAAGAAAAAATAAGAAATCATTAGATCAGTCAAAAACCACAGTATTCTTCATTCACTATCGTTGTACATATCTAACTTCCCTCGAGGTCTACAGTGTCATGTTGATCCATATTTGAACGTTTTTCATCCATCTGCGTAAGCGACTCAGCGCAGAAAAAGTTCTTGTCAACATTATGTATACCACAGAC
>NW_007502023.1:0-261 GCF_000475195.1 Diaphorina citri
AACTGTTGAAGGTAAGCTTGGAGTTTGAGTAAGAACATCAAGCGAGAACTTTGGGGGTTAGAGTGCAGATTTCTGTGCTGAGAGCGGTTTCTATAAAGAGAATGAGAAAGAAGTTAACACGTGTAGAATTCAAGGAAGGAGCTGGAATTTAGAGAATGGAGTCATTACAGCCCAGAGTTTTTTTATGGGAATTAGAATCTGGAGCTATCCGTAATATTTTCCCCCTATTATTTTTCCTGTTTGTTCATATTTGTATAATTG
>NW_007502024.1:0-261 GCF_000475195.1 Diaphorina citri
ATGGTGATGAAGACAGAATAACAAGAGAACCAAGAGAAGTAGAAAATACACAAACCTTGAAGAACGAAAGAGGAAAGAAGACTAGATGTTGGGAATAAAAATAAAGATGTTAAGCTACTTAAAGGATAAAAAGATAAAAATGAAAATACGAGATCTAGAAAGAGAGGCAGCAAGGACCCTAATTGAAAAAACGGGGAAAAAAAGCAATTGAACTCAAGTGATCGGATTTTAGTATTTATGAAAATTACCTTTCGGTTTAAG
>NW_007502025.1:0-261 GCF_000475195.1 Diaphorina citri
GAAACATCTCTTGTAATCCATGTAGGTAAATACAATAAATGAACGAACGAAATTCCAACTTTCAACTGGCACTGATCACTGGTCGTTAATGCGCCATCTTTTGAATTTCCAATTCCAATTCTTTAATGCAGGCGCTACCACGCACGCCACCTAGTGGTTAAACTAATTCCCTTATTTTCTTTTACCAATAAGAGGGGAAATGAGCCTCAGAAGAAGGGGAAATCGTCTCAGTTTCCGAATGGAAATGATATACCTTAGGTC
>NW_007502026.1:0-261 GCF_000475195.1 Diaphorina citri
GAAGTACTCCTTCTTGGTGAGGTAAGTTGGTCCAGTGGTAACGCGCTTGCTTGCCATGCAGAAGGTCCCGGGTTCGAACTCCACCGTCGACAAAAATTTGTACTCGTTTTTCGATTGCAAATATTTCAACGGGTTACTTTCTGGTGTTCTCGTGTTGACCCAGCACCTAAATGGGAAGTATTTGTCGAGGCATACTACGGGATGGGCATGCTACGACACAGACCACATGCGTCTAATGTAGCAGTTGTTTCATTGCTACGA
>NW_007502027.1:0-261 GCF_000475195.1 Diaphorina citri
CCCCTACTAGAGTTCTAGACACGTTTTCTTATTAGGAGTGAAAAACCAGGCCCAAGAGGTGATGGGATGAGAAGTATAGGTAATTCAAGTCCAGATCCAGGGGGGGTATTTCAGGGAGAAGAGGTCTAAATCTTGGCCTTGAAATGCTTCCAACACAGAAATAACCTACAAGTTTGCCTTTTATTGTACCTACCTCGGTGGTGTAGTGGTCAAGGCGCTCGCCTGGTAAACAGGAGGGCGTGGGTTCAATCCCAGCCAAGG
>NW_007502028.1:0-261 GCF_000475195.1 Diaphorina citri
CCCATTATACAGCACAGTTAAACAACATTAGAAGAAGAACAATTAAAAAAGACTAAAACAATTGGAATTTTTGCACACATAAAACAATAAAGGTAGAATTTCAAAAGCAACAAAATTCCTACCAAGGGCAAGGATTCATGCCTGAGGTATTTTCTTCCATTCAATCCCTGCTTCTAATGATCTAGTCACCGAAACTAAACGATTCAAATCGGCAATCTTCGAGTCTGACCTTTCAGCAGACAAGATCAAGCATACGAACGA
>NW_007502029.1:0-261 GCF_000475195.1 Diaphorina citri
CCAGAGTGATTGACTTAAAACTTGATACACTCGAGTATCTCAAAAATTCTCAAATAAAAATATGCAATATGGATATTACATCGAAAATTTTGTATAGCTATGTGATAAAAGTGAGTATTTTTTTTATGTTTATTGATTATTAGATATTGTTGTTATGTTTGTGTTAAATTTAGCTTTCAAGGCGTGTCCACACATACTCGATGGCAATCGACTATGTGTGGACACACCTTTAGAGCCCTGCAAAGTCTTATTTCTTTCTGA
>NW_007502030.1:0-261 GCF_000475195.1 Diaphorina citri
GGGTCAGAGGGTGTAGGGTGGTTTTTCCAGTTTACCATAAAGATACGGTAGATAAAAACTTCAAAGATTCTGATAATAATTATACTCTTTCTATGAAATCACTACTGACTTACTGACCTAGAAATCCTAGAATATTATGTCCCTACATACCTGTGTAATTGAACTTCACACGAAAGAAGAGGCGAAGGAATAAGGATCACGTAAATCAGAATTACTGGATTTGAAGGCATAAATTACACGGTAACCTGTCCTTCAACGTCA
>NW_007502031.1:0-261 GCF_000475195.1 Diaphorina citri
ATTGAACGTCCCCCAGTGTTTTTCATAATCTTTTATTTTGAAGAAGGGTTCCCTTGGAACTGTTTTCCTTTTGATGTGTCATGTGTCCCTGAACACCACCATTAACAGGATAGTAACACTGTCCATCAATGACCCAAGATGTTGGGATGGTTTCTAACAAGCCCCCTTCAAATTCTATGACATCGAACATTCTGTGAAAGATGAAAAACAAACCCATGATAAAGATAACATGTACAGTAAAATTTGCCTATAACAACCTCT
>NW_007502032.1:0-261 GCF_000475195.1 Diaphorina citri
TCAGTTTATCTTCAAATGTAAATGCTACTTGTAGGGCAAAAGCCAGAAATTCGATATTATCGCGATTTAATCCAATTCGGACCTGAGTTATGGCAGGCACTGCCTAAGTGCCTAATCCTTAATCCTATGTTTCTTTTGAGGGATTTTATACTCATTTTATAATGAGGGTAATATTATTTAGTACGCGGGGTTGTGCAGGGGGTCGCGCTTCGCGCTCCCTTGTTTACGGTCGCGCTGCGCGCTCCCGGGGGCTTCGCAGGG
>NW_007502033.1:0-261 GCF_000475195.1 Diaphorina citri
TCACATGTTAGGGTGAGTAACTCTGTAGAACATAATTACCAATACAGTGAGTGTTTCACCACTGTTTTTATTTGATAACTATGAAACAACTACTACGTTAAACTCATCTGGTCTGTGTCATAGCATAGTATGCCCATCCAACAGTATGTATGTCACTTGTGTGGCTAGGAGACGTTAAACAGTGAGTAGACTAGCGTCTGGCTGTGGGACTATAAACAGGGAGGAGAACAGCTAACCCTAATCAGCCTAGCTAGCTGGCAG
>NW_007502034.1:0-261 GCF_000475195.1 Diaphorina citri
ATGTTCGTATGAGATAGGGTCGATTTTCGGGTGAACTATGTATTTTACGAGTGTAATCTCGTTATCAGTAATGATTTACAATTTCACTATCTGGGTTATTACGTTTATTTTGTTTGTTATTTTTTGTCTTGGCGTTTCAAGTAGGTACATGCAGTGTTTTTCTATGATATCCTCAGTAGTTTCATCACATTTTGATCTTGGCGTTTCAATTTCCAACCTCTGATTTTCTGCCCTACCCTAGCTCAGTAGTTTTATTACATT
>NW_007502035.1:0-261 GCF_000475195.1 Diaphorina citri
GGATCTTCTATGTAGCTGTTTTTCCCGGCCCCTCTCAGACTGGGTGAGGTCAACGTAAGTAACTGTGGGGAAGTACCTATGTCGGCCTGTGGGCTAATAAAGGGTAAAACTCCTGCTGTGAAAAAACTTTTGCCATGAAAATCGAAGTTGAGCCCTTGAAAACAATATGATTATATGGGACAAGGGCAAACGAACGATATGGTATCGATAGAAAAAAAAATATAGGACAATCAACAAGAATAAAATTGTGACAGCAGCGCG
>NW_007502036.1:0-261 GCF_000475195.1 Diaphorina citri
TTTTTTTTTAGCATGAGTAACTTTTCCCTATCCTGTCTTTCTTCTCTCTTCACTTTTGGGATGATAAGACCTTAGCAGTTATGATGATATTAGCAGTTACAGCCTTGCAATTAAACTGTTAGTATAATGACTATAAGGAACAACTTGTTTTAAGCTGACATTCTAAATAAAGCACTACTTACCTATACTTATAGGCCTGCCTCTCACTAATTAAAGCACACCAAAGTTTCCATTTAAATTTAAAGGTAACATTATGAAATC
>NW_007502037.1:0-261 GCF_000475195.1 Diaphorina citri
GAATGGGAGGTAAAAGAGAGAGAGAAAAGCAGAGATATAGAGGAAATACGTAAAGAGACAGTGAGTATGTGAGAGAGAAAAAGAAAGGAAGGGAGAGAAAAAGACAGACAGAAAGTTAGAGAGAGAGAGGGAGAGAGAAAGAAAGGGAGAGAGGGAAAAGAGAGAGAGAGGAAAAAGCAAGACAGAGAGAGAAAGAAAGGGAGAGACAGAAAGAGATGTTTTTACAGGTTTTATGGATATTTTTTCTAGTCGTCAACTTGA
>NW_007502038.1:0-261 GCF_000475195.1 Diaphorina citri
TACTCGGAACATTCTCTAACATTAGTGGAGACGCCAAATTACAACTTTTATTGGTGGAGATGTCATCATTACAATGCACCTTAGCACTAGTAGGAGTCTTGGAATGCTCTCAAGTTTTCCAACAAATAATTAGGCACCTATTTTATCGAACCTATAATCTCCAGCACTCCCTTCCTTCGTTTTCTGTTACTCAAGGAATATTATCGATATTCTGACATTCACTGAGTCTCGAACTCGCTACCTCCCACTCTCCCCGTTTAT
>NW_007502039.1:0-261 GCF_000475195.1 Diaphorina citri
AGAAGTATGCAGGTACAAAATAAATTGTTTGTTTATTATGAAATAGAAAGAAATTTTTTAACTATAGATTGATAATGTGAGCGCAAGGTTTGGTATTGTAGATTTAAATCAGAATATTCGTTCAGAGGAGATAGGCATGTTGGTAGGTACCATCTTGCCTAAATATATCTTCATTCGAAGCTGTCATAATTTTATTTTGTTGGATTATTACATTTGGATACATTTATGTTGTTGATTTTCCCAAATTACTCTTTTTCTAAA
>NW_007502040.1:0-261 GCF_000475195.1 Diaphorina citri
AGACGTTTTTTATTTGACTCTCTGATTCATTAATTTTTGGTCAGTTTGGGTCAGGTTTGTTTTTGGTTGAACTTTGAATGAACGCTAAAAATCTATACATATTCAAAATATTCCAAGTTATGGGTGGAATTATGAAGGCATTCTCTTCCATCCAACCCCTTAAACTGAAATATCCAAACCTCTGACCAAAATACTCGGTTAGCTTTGGTTCGGATTTTGGAGGAATTTTTTTCGAATACAATATTATCATTTGTACATTTT
>NW_007502041.1:0-261 GCF_000475195.1 Diaphorina citri
ACTTAACCTTTGCTTTTCCTTTAGCAAGGGAATTTCAGGCTGGTATACTCCCTGTTTAAAGTCCCCCAGCCAGACTAGTACCTACACTGGAGAGCAAAAAATTCATTTCTATTCCTTTACTCTGACAGTCTTTTCTGTTATTATTT
The DNA here is from genome assembly GCF_000475195.1 of Diaphorina citri. Lineage (NCBI taxonomy): Eukaryota > Metazoa > Arthropoda > Insecta > Hemiptera > Psyllidae > Diaphorina > Diaphorina citri. The sequence goes on from NW_007502041.1 coordinate 147, forward strand.
TATTATTATTTTCTGCTTTCTACCAGCTAACTAAATGTTTACTGACATATATTTCTTGTACTCTTTTTTAGGATTTAGAAACCTATATCCTGGAACTTATTCCCACTCTTCCCAA
>NW_007502042.1:0-261 GCF_000475195.1 Diaphorina citri
CCTGTCAGGTCTACCTGACACCTGATGAGCACAGCACACTATCAGGCGGACCTTGGTCATGGTCAGGTGTATCTGTCAGGTCTACCTGATAGAATATAGAATAGAATATACCTTGTTTATCCTGCCAGAATGAGACTGAAAAGTACCTTTATTCCCGCAGTCTAAACAAGGTCTTATATATTCACTAGCTGAATTCCGTCGCTTCGCTCCGGAATCCTGCTAGTTCATCCCGAGGCATGGCCAAACTTGTGGAAAAGGCAT
>NW_007502043.1:0-261 GCF_000475195.1 Diaphorina citri
TATGAAATTTCATTTGAATAAGCAGTGCAAGGAATGAGGGAAAAGTAAAAAGACCTTGCGGACATTTTGACTTGTTTCTAAGTTGCCGAAACTTTCTTTACAGAAAGTTTGAGTGCCTAGACATCTAGACTGTAGGTGTAGAAAGTGGAAATTGCAACACACCATGAACATGCACATGCACATCCACCTCTCGAAAGTGCATCAGAGGAAGGTTCTTCAGATTGAAGCCTTACCTGTCCAATGTCCATCAAATAATGCACT
>NW_007502044.1:0-261 GCF_000475195.1 Diaphorina citri
GCTATGTAGACACTTTGAACGAAATTCAAACAAATCGTTGTCTAAAAGGTGACAAAAATATCACTTTGTAAGTAGGTAGGTTTATATTAGCGTGCCAACAGTCTTGTCATCAATGTGATAACAAACACAATACCTATAAATTATAAGTACCTCAAGTATACATGTAAGAAAGTCTTTTTAAACAAATTACGTCATAATCATACCTACATCATGATTTGTAAAGAAGTACTTGAAGTATGTACAGAATTTACAACCAAATTG
>NW_007502045.1:0-261 GCF_000475195.1 Diaphorina citri
AAATAAAATCTATAAATTAAAAATTTAAAAAACATGGTTTTACTTAAAACTAAAATAATAAAAAACTGAAAGTAAAAAATGTCCTAAAAACTAAAAAATAAAAACTGGAAATGAAAAATTCCCCTAAAAACTTTAACAAAAACTGAATGTAAAAAATGTCCTAAAAACTAAAAAAATAAAAATTGGAAATGAAAAATTCCCCTAAAAACTTTAACAAAAACTGAATGTAAAAAATGTCCTAAAAACTAAAAAATAATAAAA
>NW_007502046.1:0-261 GCF_000475195.1 Diaphorina citri
TTTCGTTCACTCAACTAGTGATGTAACGAGCTAGGTTCATAAAGTATGTGGAAATGTGTCTTTAAGGCCTCTAAGTCGAAAATTGTCTACAATTAGGCCTTTAGAGGATAGGGGTTGGATAAAGCATTAATCCCGCCCCCTAGAATTTGCCCAAGACTACAGAACCTTCTGAGTGGTAATGTTCCAAGTTGAAACTCAGAACTCTTTTTCGTTAACTCAGCTAGTGATGTAACAAGCTAGGTTCATATTTTCATAATGTGG
>NW_007502047.1:0-261 GCF_000475195.1 Diaphorina citri
CATTGTAGACCTGGGGTGAGGTCCAAACATAAATGAACGGAGGGGGGTGCTCCAAATTTTCGGAGTTTGACGTACAGTAAAGGAGAAAAATGAAGCTCGAAGGGGGGACCCGGGTCCCCTCGCCCCCCCTCTAAATACGGCTTTGTTACGGGTTGTACATGCTATGCCACAGGCAACTCCAAGCTAACTTGACTGGGTAATGAATTATTTATCAATTGTTCATTTTGCCCCTTTTTGGAGATTTTTTTTTTTTTTTTTTTT
>NW_007502048.1:0-261 GCF_000475195.1 Diaphorina citri
CGAATCAGCCTATTTTTTTCTAAAAAAATAATAATAATAATAATAATAATAAAATAATAATAATAAAGTTTTAGGTAGGCTGGTTCGCAGAAATAATAAATGGAAAATCGCATTTCTCGAGAACCAATATATCAGTAGGTACATTCAGTACAGTCATGGCTAGACGGAATCAATATCTGCCAATGACTATTATTAAATATGTTTATATTAGACATCCTAGGTTATAAAGTTATGAAATAGGTAACTACAAAACTTATTACC
>NW_007502049.1:0-261 GCF_000475195.1 Diaphorina citri
AACTCTTGAATCTGATTGGCTGTAAAGTTTGAAATCAACCAATCAGATTGAATCAATAGTTAGTTAAGGCCCGTCTCATATTGGACCCATGTGATTATCCAATTGTCTGGATAAGTTGCTTGAATTATAATGGAAATAGGACATCAATTTTATTTAATTTTGCTGACAAGTGTTTTTTTTTTCCCAGAGATTTCTTTTAGTAAGCATGTAAAGGATCGATAGATTTTGATTTATTTTTGTTGTTAATTCTTTTTGTAAGAG
>NW_007502050.1:0-261 GCF_000475195.1 Diaphorina citri
AATGAAATTACATTTCTTTCAAAAATCACTAGATTTTGACCTCAAATCACTAAATCACTAGATTTGCCAAGAATTCACCAAATTTAGTGAAAAATCACTAAGAGTGGATACACTGCGAACGAGAAACGAAAACCGACGATCGAGAGGAAATTTTTCGATCAGCTGATCGCGAAATATAACCTCAAAATTTTATTGAAATTTCCCGCCGCACAAGAAGATCCGTTTACACGATTTTCTCCCCGAAAAGTTTTGTTTACTTTT
>NW_007502051.1:0-261 GCF_000475195.1 Diaphorina citri
TCACACCAGGTGAGGTTAATGCCGGAGGCGTTCTCTACCACCTGGAGCTCTATTACTGTGTGACCGAATTCTCAAATAAATGATAAAATTCCATGCTGCAGCTGCAACTGAGATTGAGCCCACGCAAAAACAATGGACAATACTGCCAACTGCCAATGTGGGATATGATGTATGGTTTATTTCTTCTTAATTTGAGAAAGCGCTGTGCCTAACAGAACGCAGGGTGAATTCTGTGACTTTGCGTTGTGGTTTACCAAAGCT
>NW_007502052.1:0-261 GCF_000475195.1 Diaphorina citri
TATTGTCACGAAGTCATAGGTTTGGCCTGGCTGTCTTGATTTGGAACATGACATGGGATATAAATCATGCATTATCATATACTCAGTGGTTCTCAAACCTTTCTGGTCTCGTGGTAGCCTTTTGCAGTAACAAAGCTTTTGGTGGCATCCGTTCAAACTCCAAACCAAACTGTTCTAAGCCCCCATCTTATGTGTAGAAAGTAGAAATGTAAATACACATATGAGAAAATGAATACAAAGTATATAAAATCAATCCCATAC
>NW_007502053.1:0-261 GCF_000475195.1 Diaphorina citri
AACTTCATTGTGATGAAATACTCTTGATTGGAAGATGGAAAGTCTCCATTCGGCGACAATAAAATCAATCCCAAAGGCGTCCTTAGAAGATTACTTTATAAACATTCTCATTTTTTCCCAGGTTCACACAGCTTCCCGTCTCCTCTCTGAGGAAGAGAAAGCACATTGGTCCCGAATCACAACGCTTACTCCTCTCAATGATTCACCTAGCACTCTAGTTCATACGTTCAACCAATACCTCATCTCTCTCACTACAAGTCA
>NW_007502054.1:0-261 GCF_000475195.1 Diaphorina citri
GTATGTTGCCTGAAGAAGGATTCAATAAGGTAAGACTTTATTCGTTGCTTATCGGATAAATTGCCTCTCTATTATAAGTTGTTTACTAATGCAGTACCCTATCCCATAACATATGATGACGTGTACTCTTAAGTTCCATAGGTAAGCGCTATGATTTTGTTAAGGGCTGCAGGCTGGGTTTTAGCTTCAAGGGCTAGTCAGGTAAAGAGTTCAAGGGCTGCAAGCTGAAACTGACCTAAATACTAAACCCTTCGTAGGAAT
>NW_007502055.1:0-261 GCF_000475195.1 Diaphorina citri
ACTGGTCCCTACTCGATTAAAATAGCTACTCAATTGTCCTCACGAGACTGAGTGCACCCCGAACTTCAAGCATAGAACCGAAAAAAACTTTGACCTCACCTGGAATCGAACCAGAGACCTCCGGCGTGCAAGCCGAGTGTGATATCCACTCGGCCAATTGTTGGAGTATGTTCAAAACTAATTCCTTTTGGTTTCTCATTACAGGGGCCCTGCACTGTATTGCTTGTACCTCAGAGGGCGAAGTATACGCATGGGGAGATA
>NW_007502056.1:0-261 GCF_000475195.1 Diaphorina citri
GGTACGGATAAAGTAAAGAAAGGCGGGTCTTATCTATGCAACGAACAATATTGCTATCGGCATAGATGTGCCGCTAGGAGTCAAAACACACCTGATAGCTCAGCAGGCAACCTGGGATTCCGATGTGCTGCTGATGTTTCGTGATTAACAAGAAACGCGTGATAGTTCCTAAATATGAATAATGAAGAAGTGTGATATTCTGTAGATGACCAACGAAGAAGTGTGATATTCTGTAGATGACCAACGAAGAAGTGTGATATT
>NW_007502057.1:0-261 GCF_000475195.1 Diaphorina citri
ATAAAACCATACACTAAAGTGTCCAAACATAGTCGTCTGAGTGGTTCTGAGGTACAACTTGGTTTCTAAAATCAAGGGGAGTTCGAGTTCCAGTAGGAACAAAATTTTAAGGATGGCATTTATATGTACAACACAAACTTAATATGTAGTTAACACGCAAATGTTGATAAACATGAACATAAGATGAGACTCCAGTCCGGTGGTAAAGGCTCCCATCCCCAAGTTCTTTGAGGAAACTTTTCAACTACCTAGTTTTTTGGC
>NW_007502058.1:0-261 GCF_000475195.1 Diaphorina citri
AAACATTAATTTATGTACAGACACACACGTAATTTAAGACATTGAGAAGAATAGGGTCTAATTATATTTTGATTAAGGATTAACGCCCGGGGACACTAGTTAATTTAAAATTGATCCGAAAGTATTGATATCAAAGGATTGGAGGCATGGTTGGTCCAGAGGTAATGTGATCGCATGCCATGCAGAAAGTTCAGGGTTCGCTTTCCAGATTAAAAAAACTTAACAAACAAATTAATGCATTTTTTTTTTTTTTTTTTTTTT
>NW_007502059.1:0-261 GCF_000475195.1 Diaphorina citri
CGTTCAGGATAAAATCTACCCCAGGCGGGAATTGAACCCGCGATCTAGCGCTTATAATGCAGACGCGCTACCCTCCAAGCTAATTAGCTTTTGAAAGCAAAAGAAGGTGAAATGAAAACAGTTTTTGTATTTTTCCTGGTAAATTTTTTATTCAAGTGTAACCGAAGATGTTTTCGTCCTACTTTTACGAGCACATTACATTGAAAAGGGGGTCTTTTCTGACGAAATTCCTGTGTGCAGAGTCCAGAATGTAGGACTATT
>NW_007502060.1:0-261 GCF_000475195.1 Diaphorina citri
CACTTGGGCGAGGTGCTGAGGTGTCTTAGTCAAAGAGCAGAAAAAATGAGGACCTAGTTAAATTCTCCTTTTCTTCCACAACTTCTAGATCCCGATATAAGTAAATCGATTTAAAACATACCGATAAAATCTTGAACTCTGACGTCACGGCATACGCTCACTCACGTACAGCCTCAGAGTGGGCTTTTTGTGCTAAAATTTTGCACCTTACAAACTGATTGGCCAAACAAGATTAGAGCTTTAAACGGATTGGCAAAATCT
>NW_007502061.1:0-261 GCF_000475195.1 Diaphorina citri
AAACACAATTTATAGTGATCAAGTGATCTAGAATCAATACCAGACATTGAAAAACAACCATGCACTAGATTACCAGACCTAGTAAAAAATGTAATTGTTTTTACGCTTTAAATTAGCATAATTTCAATCCAGCTGGGGAATTAATCAAATAATTAGACATTACCTGTAGTCAAATCAAAAAGAGAGAGAGAAAAAAAAAGCCAATCTGTTGGCAGAGCTGATTATTCAAATCATCACAAACATACCTATGTAGGTAGGTAC
>NW_007502062.1:0-261 GCF_000475195.1 Diaphorina citri
GTATGCATGGTCAACGTATTCTGATTAAAGATTTCTAATGTATCAGATTGGTAAAGGAGCATTGGTAGCAAAGCTTACCTTAAATGAACTCCTAGCAAAACTTTCAAGTTGCAAAACAAGTGCAGAACCATCACAACAAAAAATGTGAAATTCCAACGAAAGTTTCTTGGCCTCACTCAACCTCGCTCGGAATGTGCAGCGTGTTGGTTTAGTATAGAATGCAACTACCAGGCTGGAGTGAAAGAATAAGAACCGGCACTC
>NW_007502063.1:0-261 GCF_000475195.1 Diaphorina citri
CAAAGTGCCAGCTTAACTTGGTTGGTAACACGTCTGCCTTGTAAGCGCTAGGTCGCGGATTCGATTCACGTCGGGGGGGCGGATTTTATCCTGAACGGATAAGGTTCGTTCTTGGAAAGGCTAGCATTCTCCTATCCTTCCTTCCTCCTTTTTTCGCTTTCGGGACGATAAGACCTTAGCAGTTATAGTTCGCTCTATCAAACATCTTAAGATAAAGTCTTCGATCGACTTTTTCATAAGTTAAAAAAAAAAAAAAAAAAA
>NW_007502064.1:0-261 GCF_000475195.1 Diaphorina citri
TAAGCAGCAAGGCCATGTGTGGAAGAAAAATAATATTACAAGTTTTTCAGGTAATTGTTTCTTTTAAGAAACTTGAGGCTTTGTAGATACAATTTATACACAATTTTATTTTGTATTCAGCAAATACTCGAAATTTGTTTGATGTCAATTGGAAATTTTCCGATTCGCCGATTTTCATTTGCGGATCGATCATTTGTGTATCCTATCTCTCTCTCTCTCTCTCTCTCTCTCTCTCTCTCTCTCTCTGAGAGACGGAATTCC
>NW_007502065.1:0-261 GCF_000475195.1 Diaphorina citri
TTCTTTCTTCATTAAACGTTTCTCTCTACCCTTGTTCTTCTTTTTCCTAATATTTCTTTCTTCATTAAACGTTTCTTTTTACCCTTGTTCTTCTTTTTCCTAATATTTCTTTCTTCATTAAACGTTTCTCTCTACCCTTGTTCTTCTTTTTCCTAATATTTCTTTCTTCATTAAACGTTTCTTTCTACCCTTGTTCTTCTTTTTCCTGATATTTCTTTCTTCATTAAACGTTTCTCTCTACCCTTGTTCTTCTTTTTCCTA
>NW_007502066.1:0-261 GCF_000475195.1 Diaphorina citri
TACCCTTGACCCGGTAGTTTTGGTATTCATATGGGTAAATATATTAATAATGGGTAGGTAAATGTAATTACTGGTGTAATATTTAACGGGATAGGTAGGTACAGTGTGGTAGAATGTCAATGACTAATTTATTAATTACAAACACGGTTTAGGTATTGCTTTAAACCTTCTTTTTTAGGTACATATTCATTTTAAACCATGGTAAAAGGTTTTATTCATATCAATCTATTGAAATGATGTATGCCTTCACCACCGTCATCT
>NW_007502067.1:0-261 GCF_000475195.1 Diaphorina citri
AGAAATTGAAAAATACAGAGAAAAAAGTGATGTTTGTCATTCAAAAATACACAGATGGACCAGTATTCAAAGGGAATATATCCAAGAATTGTAATCAAGAAAATAGACACATCACAAGATATACTTACTATTATACTTCCCATGGATTTCACCACTTAAAATGCTCAATCCAAGACTATCATACATCATACTGAACATTATGAATGTATTTGTAAAATTGTGTAATCTTCCTATCACAGAAAGGTATCATTTAAACTTACA
>NW_007502068.1:0-261 GCF_000475195.1 Diaphorina citri
TAAGTAGTACTCACTTCACATTCTACAAATGGATGTAGATTCCACATGATGATATCAAGTACATAGAATGTATCATCAGACTCCGAGTAGATACAGTCTAGTATGGTTTTCCTCATGGCTCCGTGTGTTGGTAGCAAATGTGCAGGATCACAACCTCCGGGTAGATTCGACGGAAACTGTGAGGTAGGACGACCGGACTTATCATATGAGGTAGTTATACCCTGCAAATCAGAACAGAGAGAGATATTAGAAAAGGAAATT
>NW_007502069.1:0-261 GCF_000475195.1 Diaphorina citri
CCCAAATATCATAAAGGCCCCCAATGATATAATATCTGTTAATAGACCACCTGTTACTTAAACAGGTATAACACGTACACTGTGCAGCATATGAAAACGAATTACTTACTTATTTAATATGGCAATGGTTACGAATTATTCCAAGTATCCAATCTATTCTATTCCTCAGGTGTGGAAGAGTTTCGTACGCGCTACGCAGGTGACTGCCTCATCGATGCCGCATGTCCATCCGGTTGTTCTTGTGATGGAACCCGGGTAGAT
>NW_007502070.1:0-261 GCF_000475195.1 Diaphorina citri
CTTCTCAGATGGTGAACCTCTATAAGAAAGATCAACTTTTGCCAACATACCATGTTTCCTTTGTACAAAGTCCCATTAAACCTATGTTTTTTGCTTCTTCTCCTGTTCTTTCTCCCCCCTCTTCGAATGGATAGTGTCCTCCAGTGGAACATAAACGGCATTAAGACCCATTTGAATGACCTGAAAATAAAAGTAAAAGACACGAACCCTAAAGTTATCGCCATACAAGAATCGCATCTAAAAACCGAAGAAAACTTCGAG
>NW_007502071.1:0-261 GCF_000475195.1 Diaphorina citri
GTGTTTTTTTTTTTTTTTTTTTTGTAAATAGGTAATTATTACAATCGTTTTCAATGTTCAATAAAGCAGAAAAGGATTCTAAAATTTAGTGTACATAATTTAGATTTTCGCAGCTGAGGTATGTTCTATTTTTTATAAACGCAAAAATTATATTTATTACTTTCATGTTTTATTAGTAATACCTAAGCATGATGGCATTCTATTTTATCGAAAAAAAGAATTATATACGACTATTTTTTAAATGAAATCAAAATTAAAGAT
>NW_007502072.1:0-261 GCF_000475195.1 Diaphorina citri
AAGTACCGCACCACCTCCCTTGGCATTGGTGCCTGGTTTTTGAAAAAGCATCTTGTTTGATTTTGGAAAACATCTCCGAAAATAAACAGTTCAGACTCATCAAATCATACACAGCTTGTGTACAGAGCCAAATCCTAGTGTCGACTTCTTGGTATAACTAATCCTTTTAAAGACATAAAAAAAGTTATCAAGGATTCAAAGACATATAAAAAAGTTCTCTTAAAAGGCTTCTATTTTGTCTAGAAAGGATTTAATACATAC
>NW_007502073.1:0-261 GCF_000475195.1 Diaphorina citri
AAGAAGAAGAAGAAGAAGAAGAAGAAGAAGAAGAAGAAGAAGAAGAAGAAGAAGAAGAAGATGATGAAGAAGAAGAAGGAGAAGAAGACGGAGAAGAAGAAGAAAAAGGAGATGAAGAAGAAAAAAAGAAGAAGAAAAAGGAGAAGAGAATACTTAGAGAAGGGGAGAGAGAGGGTAGAATTATAGAAGGGACAAAAACACGAGACTGAGGGAAAGAAAGTAAAAAGGTTAGATAAAAGAGGGAAAAAATACACACACTAA
>NW_007502074.1:0-261 GCF_000475195.1 Diaphorina citri
GCCTATTTTATAATATATGTAAAATTTACTCATGTCTACCTACGTACTAAATCCTTTAATATTCTGTTATATAGTTTTTAGAAATTGTATTTTAACATTGCTGTTAATTTTATTTTCATCCCACCCTTCCTAATATTTTAGATATCGTTTCATAATCATTCAGGGGTATACGAGTATAACTACATATTTACAGCCATATTTATGCATATATTTACACAAATGTGGTTTTTAGTTGCAACTTTTACAATGGCAGGCTTGGAC
>NW_007502075.1:0-261 GCF_000475195.1 Diaphorina citri
GTGTGTATTTCTTCATGAAGGCAGCTTTGGCTTGGGCTATTCTTTGCTTTATATCAACAACACTCTTGGCGTTTTCCGCAATATTGCTCCCCAAGTATTTAAACGACTTGCTCTGTTTTAGTTCACAACCATTCACTCGGATGTTCACTGTTTCCGCTTCCCTCTTGCTTACTAGAATCTCAGTCTTAGTCATATTCATTTTCATCTTGTATTCTGCTAGCACTTCATTCATACATTCCAACGATCTCTTCAAGTTGAACT
>NW_007502076.1:0-261 GCF_000475195.1 Diaphorina citri
AATTAAAAAAAAAAAAAAAAAAAATGGAGTTCGAATTGCCTCACAGGCCCAAAATAAAAACGTTGAGACAACACAAACGTAAATCCATTATTTGAACACATTACGAGAAAACTCTCCAAATATTCAACTTGAAGGAAAAATCGATGCTTGATAGTCTGACAGAATATCCCGAACTGAAAGCCGAAATGTCAACATTGAGCAAATGAAAAACAAACACGAGAGAGAGAGAGAGAGAGAGAGAGAGAGAGAGAGAGAGAGAGA
>NW_007502077.1:0-261 GCF_000475195.1 Diaphorina citri
ATTGACCAATCAAATGCCTTGAGACTATGCTTAGCACAAACTTAAGAGCCAGCATTTTGTTCATAAATATGGGTGTTAAAGGACAGTACTGAGGATGGTCTTACCTGGAAGATAGACTTGAAGGACATGCTAAGGTTACCACACCGTACACCAGTCTTATGACTTGTATACTCAGGGGAGTTGGTGAAGAAGTTGATGAGACACGCTATCAGATAGGTCTCGGGTAGATTGAACAAGGTGTTGAGTACGTAGACACGGGAT
>NW_007502078.1:0-261 GCF_000475195.1 Diaphorina citri
TAATAATAATAATAATAATAATAATAATAAGAATCAAGATTTGCAAGTTACAAGTTCCATATCAACCTCATTTTTTTAGTGGTAAGAACAGGAGAAAATCAGGATAGACAGTTCTCCCTATAATTCAAGAAGAGGTTCTCAGAGAACCTACCGGTTATCTTATAGTCGTTTATGGTTTGCTACCTAAATGGGGCACAACCAAATGAAAATTTTTTTCGAGATAGAGTCCTATTCCGATGTAAAAGTACCCAAAAAGTGCAT
>NW_007502079.1:0-261 GCF_000475195.1 Diaphorina citri
CACACAAAAATTTTACTATGATTATCCCCTTCCCTGGGCCCGTGGAAACTTGTGAGTTTAACACGATTTTTTTTTTTTTCCAAATGTCATTTAGGCTCTGTAGGTAGGTACTTTAAATGAGAGTGTTTCTATTACACAAGATACGATTTTTTTTCCGAACGACAAGAGGGAACGGGTGTCAAGGATTAGACAAAGGACTCACCTCCTACAGCGAAGATATGTCCCATCACATAGTTACATCGGCGGGGCGTCGTCTTCTCC
>NW_007502080.1:0-261 GCF_000475195.1 Diaphorina citri
TAATTTTTTAAATGTGTTTCTGGAAAAGATGGGAAAAATGAACCCTGGTACGGAAGAGGGACACTCATTTTCCTTCTTCTTTTTTCAGGATATTTGTCACAAAATAAATTTACTGGAATTGTGAATTCTGAGAAAAAATTCAACTCTGACTGAACCCCTGAACGAATACATGTACCCTATATCTCCATTCAAATAATATGTTGTAACAATCTGTAATCATAGAGAATTTTTTTCAGTGGTTACCTATTCGTAGCTCTCCTG
>NW_007502081.1:0-261 GCF_000475195.1 Diaphorina citri
CGTTTTGAGGTCCCTCGAGCCTAAATCCAAAGTTTCAGCCATTGGTACGTGTGTGTGTCTGTGTGTATGTCTGTCTGTCTGTAAACAAAATATCTCGAGAACCGTAAGAGCTAGAGACTTGAAATTTGGTATGAATCTTTCAAATGTGACAAGGATGCGACACAAAACTTTTGGTTAAGACCAGTGCAACGCTTGGCGGCATTTTACCACTTTTTGGCGGTTTTCGGTGTAATTTAACAATATCTCGGGAACGGTATAAGC
>NW_007502082.1:0-261 GCF_000475195.1 Diaphorina citri
TACACATAAAATTTAGCTTCACTTTAGCTTCGAAACTTTCTCCTCTGACGGTTTACCTCCTTGCTTTATATGAGAAGCGAGCTAACGCTTATCTTGCAATGTTTACAAATTTCAGTGTCGACTTTCGAAAATCGAAAGTGAGAATGAGAAGTGGTGGTGGTGTTTGTTTGGTGTGAGTCTTATTTTGAAAAAAATCTGGTGTGAACATCACACGACTTTCCTTATCCTATTGAATGATGCTTATTTGAGTGTTCTTTTACC
>NW_007502083.1:0-261 GCF_000475195.1 Diaphorina citri
AAACCCATGCCTGTTTCTTTCACGAATTGTATTTTTAATTAAAACAAACATAAACCTATTACCTGAATGCCGTATCAGTGTGATTTAGACTTATCAATTATATCTCCATAACGCACAGACAGCTAGGTAACGTAGGTAGAGAAAAAGACAATAGTAAAAACTCCCCCTTCCTAATGCTCTTTGTTCTTCTCTGTTTGGATTTCAGGTAAGACACATGGACTTTGAACATCATAATTTCAACGTTTTTCATATAAGAGAATA
>NW_007502084.1:0-261 GCF_000475195.1 Diaphorina citri
TATCTAGGTATGCACATATCCCTATCTAGGTATATATTACCTACCTATTTGGAAATTTCATTGGTCCTAATGTTATTAACTGTACATATTTGTCAGGAATTTAAATTTTTCCTAATGTTGTTATTATTATTTGTTGGGAATTTCATGGGGTCTAATCTCTGATGATGATCTAAAACGTGTACCTACCTACAAAGTTTTTAAATAAATTTTCCGGTCAGGTAGTTAGTGTAGTTTTATCAATGTAGTGTAGTTACCTAGTTT
>NW_007502085.1:0-261 GCF_000475195.1 Diaphorina citri
CGCGTTGGACTTTGGATCTGGAAGTTGGTGGTTCGGGTCCAAGTCAAGTCATAAAATTTATCTAAGTGTAATATTTGGGGAACGATATTTTTGACAAGCATTTAAGTATGGTTAACGCAATTAAAAATTCCTTTTAGGTACCTATAATTATTCCAATGGTCAACCTACAGGAAATCTAAGAACATCATTTAGGTTGTTTTTTTGTTTTGTTGTTTATTTTATTTTTTTTTTTATTGACCTTTTACCTAATTTTAATTCCTC
>NW_007502086.1:0-261 GCF_000475195.1 Diaphorina citri
TAGATACTTACTATCTACTAATAGTTACAATGTTATTCATATTTATTTTAACTATTTACAAGTGGGTACCTTGGTTCCTACCCCGTTTTGTTCTTACCTACCTACTGAGAAAACTGAAATAATGTAACCGATATCTATATTGAACATTCATACCTAGATAGATTAATAGATAATAGTATTTGAAGAATCTATTCTTATGTATGTAAGTAAATTGTATATTACTTACTTACATAATATTTCATCATGTATCTAGGAATCTAG
>NW_007502087.1:0-261 GCF_000475195.1 Diaphorina citri
ATAAAGTGAAGTCCTGTATTTGGCGAATGATATGTTCTTTTGTTTGCATAACACACGCACTTTTTTCTTCAACATAAATATGCTGAAAAAGTGTACAAAAATTTGCTACATTCTCCGTGCCGTATGTCTTACGTTACTGACGAAGGAAACAGGAATTAAAAGGAAAATGGGATTCCTTCAAAGTTTAGCCATCTTTAACTTGAGAAAAAAAGTTTGTACAAAACTGGCTAATTCAAATAATCCTGGCTAACACATAATCAA
>NW_007502088.1:0-261 GCF_000475195.1 Diaphorina citri
TTTTCTTGCATCCCAGTTTTTCTCAGCTTCTTTAGTTATTTTATCTGGTATTTTCTTTCTTCTTTCTATTTCTGCTTTTTTCTCGTTATTCTCCTCCTTCTGCTTCCTTTGCACTACATCAGCGTCTTTCCCTCTCGTCCTAGTTCTCGTTATTTACTTGTGTTCTATTTTGTGTTTTCTCTTTTTTTTTTCGTTCTTTCTTTTGACATGTCTGATAATTTATCATAATCTCGCCCGCACATTGACGAGGAGGAAAATAAA
>NW_007502089.1:0-261 GCF_000475195.1 Diaphorina citri
AAAGGGTTGCCTTGTTCAACTTATTAGTGATCATGAATAGGATCATCTCTACATGGTCCAATTGAATCATTACTTATACCTGTGTGCAAATCTCCTTTTTGTTTGATCATTCACAACAAATTGGAGTTTACCATAATGTTGGCTGAAAAGTGAAGAACACAATGGAAAATAGGTATTATTTCCAACAATAAAGGCATTCTTAAAATATTCATGTTAACTCCTTCATTATTACCTTCTAGGCGTACATATTCTACAGATTGT
>NW_007502090.1:0-261 GCF_000475195.1 Diaphorina citri
GAGTTAAAATAATGGAAGTTCTACTGTATTTTTTATTTTCAGCTAATGTGGCCATGTAAAGCGATATGTTTATAAATAAAAAGTGTATAATAAATGTAAATTGCTTACTTAATTATTCGTTTTAACCTTCACAATTATAATAATTTAATTATAAAGGAAAACTTGCCCAGGCACGAATTGAAGGGTGAGTAAAATTATTAGGATATTACTTTTATAGGGATATCTCTCTCTCTCTCTCTCTCTCTCTCTCTCTCTCTCTCT
>NW_007502091.1:0-261 GCF_000475195.1 Diaphorina citri
TAATACAATATGACATTAACGAATACATGAGAAAAAGAACATAAATACATAAAAGAAGAAGACAACATAAAATACAAAAAAAATAATTTTCCTTTCGATTGGGAGCTAGATGCTAGGAGGCAGTGTCAAATGATGATCCTCTGGTTAATACCCAGTCACAGAATCGTCTTGGTGATCAATTCATAGCTACTAGATAGTCTGATGACACTGCCTTCAATACCTGATCCAGCCAAAATATATTCTTAAGAAGCAATAGAACAC
>NW_007502092.1:0-261 GCF_000475195.1 Diaphorina citri
CTAATTAATTTTATTACGAGCAACATTTTTCAATGAGATCTTGATAGGCAGGTTCCCCGATTCAAGGGATTCTCAAAACAAACGATTCGATAAGCAATGCCGCCGATATGTACAGTAGGTACAGTCTCTGACAACCCCTGGATTCATTCTGACTCATGCTTCGTAATAAAAACGGTGTTGAGAATTTCCAATCTTCAAGTCTTCAGTGATTGTTTTTGAACAAATAACATTAGGTAGGAACATATCATCGCATCGTCAGCA
>NW_007502093.1:0-261 GCF_000475195.1 Diaphorina citri
ATAATAAAGGAAGGACGGACTAAAAAGCTACATTTGTTATGTCCTTTAAATTACGGACGTCGGACGGGTCAAATGAAGGTTTTTCGTTATATTGTTCCACGGAGACTAGACAAAATACATTGCTCGTCTCGTAGTGCTGTCGTACATCACTAGCGGCGGCATAAACCCATATTAAACAAGAACCCTGCCAGCCTAGTTAGCTTAGTTGGTAATGCGTCTGCCTTGTAAGCGCTAGGCCGCGGGTTCGGTTCCCGCCCGGGG
>NW_007502094.1:0-261 GCF_000475195.1 Diaphorina citri
GTAGGTACCTACTTCAATTTATTTGTCTTAATTTGAATATTATGAGTACCTAATAATACTAATAACAGTAAAGTTCATTATTTTAATATATTTTTATAAAATCATTGAAATGAAAAAAAAAATGTGATTTTTTTTAGGTATAACATTCATTTCGATTTTTTCAATTCATTAGTACCGAGGTTCTTAAAAGAGAGATGTCATTTTTGTTTATTTTTAATTAAAAAAATGTGACGTACCCTCATAATTATTAAGCTATGATAG
>NW_007502095.1:0-261 GCF_000475195.1 Diaphorina citri
TATTTTAAAAAGTTTCATGAAGATATCGTAGGATGTAATTTAGTGGAGATTCCAAAACTCCAAACATTTATCTCAACCAGGATAGAAATATTAGTGGAGACGCCAAAACTCCTTGCGTTTTATTGCAAATCTTGGTGGAGATGCCAAAACTCCTTAGGTTTAATGACAAAATTGGTGGAAATACCAAAACTCCAAACATCTTTCTTAACTATTATAGAAATTAGTGGAGATGTCAAAACTCCTTAGGTTTAATGACAAATA
>NW_007502096.1:0-261 GCF_000475195.1 Diaphorina citri
TTACGCTTTAAAACAGTAACACTAGTCATCCTGAAATAAATACATAAAATTCAGATAGATACCTGCTGAAAGAAAAATGATTAAACATATGTGTATACCTATCTACCTACCTACAAAGGAAAACAATAAGTAAGTACCTACATACCTCCTAAATTGTAATACCAACTAATAAACACCCTAAATTAAATCAATAGGTACTTCCTATCTAACTACAACAACTAGGTACCAAAACGCAAAACAAACACGAATAAGTAGGTAGCA
>NW_007502097.1:0-261 GCF_000475195.1 Diaphorina citri
CTTCACGCTACGAAATTTCCCATGATAGCATCTACGGACACATTTTGGACACCATTCTGACGTGAGTTCCCACTCTTTGAATGCTAGGGTTTACCAACTCGGGATTGAGATGAAACGATAATTTCCCTATACTTAATAACCAGGTCAACCTCGGATTGAACTCAATCCTGAGACAATCTACGGTGGTACAACTCGACCTAAGTCCAACCAAATATTGTTCTATTTTGACTTGACGGACGGTGCGGAGAGCTGCTTGCTGTC
>NW_007502098.1:0-261 GCF_000475195.1 Diaphorina citri
GTTCGACTATGTTTTGACACAGATTTAGAAACGTGGTTGCCAGGGGAATTCTGTTGCCCCGATGAACGTCATTGTCATACCAAACTCCTTTGGACTCAACATGGGCAGTGCAGTATAAAGGCCTCTTTTACCTAATTTGCACTAACCATATCTTCTCCCTCCTTAGTAGAAACATAACTTTTCTCATCTCGCACACACTTGAATTTATATGCCTACTTGCATATCTACTCGGTACTCGTACATCATATAAAGAATTTGTTT
>NW_007502099.1:0-261 GCF_000475195.1 Diaphorina citri
ATACCAACATGAGCATCTAACTGACTTCTACATATAAAGAAGATATTCGTGGAAATCAGGAAATTCGGACTGTCTTAATATTCACCAAACCCCAAAAACTGTTTGAAAACCACCAACAAAGATTTTTTCGGGCTCAATAAACACGCATATTATCAAGTGTTAGAAATCAAGAATCAAGCATTTGTAATTGATGATTCTCATGAAAAATATAACTGTCCAAATGTATTTTTTTCGTAAAGATCGTCAAAAATAATAAATAAT
>NW_007502100.1:0-261 GCF_000475195.1 Diaphorina citri
CGGTAGAAGTTCTAAAGATTTTGATTCTTTCCAATACAGAAGTTATTGGTTGCAAGCTGATGTGTTGGAAAGATTAGGTTCATATTTGAGTGGAACTAATTGATTTGGAAGAGTGTTGCTCGGCTTGGAAGCTTATAACTTGTAATAAAATGAACTTGAACTGAGGCAAGGCCTTTTACCTGACTCGCGCGGTCAGTCCCACATGATTTAAGTGTGATGTAACAGCTAACAGCCGATATTATTTTATTCGTGATATTAGTA
>NW_007502101.1:0-261 GCF_000475195.1 Diaphorina citri
ATATACTGCATATAAGGTCTCGACTAGAATCGTTGGTGAGCGAATTGAACTTTGTTCCGACACCTAATTTTTGATCAGTGTATATTATTTAGAAAGCTGAGAAAATGAGCTTTCCAACCATGTATGTCACATTTGGACGAAATTTCTCTAAGCTCCAGTGTGAATGAAAGTTCGCGCGAAAAGAATTCCCATATATTGCACATAAGGTCGTGACTTGAATCGTTGGTGAGCGAATTGAACTGTGTTCCGACACCTAATTTT
>NW_007502102.1:0-261 GCF_000475195.1 Diaphorina citri
GTGAAGAGCAGAACATCTATGTTGTCAAGGCAGTGTAGGCGATCGACAAGGTCGACTATGTGTTGACACAGCTAAATATTACTTGTTAAGACGAATACAGAAACATGTAAATGATTAACTGTGTAGGGATATTTTCTTTTTAATTTTGGTCGGACCAGTTTCACATCATGGCATCATCAGACTACAAGATGTTAATTTTCACGAAAAACTTTCTGAAAACAGGTACATGATTAAGGTCGATTTCTATGAAAAAAGTTGTGA
>NW_007502103.1:0-261 GCF_000475195.1 Diaphorina citri
GTTCATAGACATTTAGAAAAATAAATGAACCTAATTTTCAAATAGGTACCCACGTAGTTGCTTCAGAAGTAAGCATATCCAGTATTTAGGTAGGTACCTATGTATCAACTCAGATTTCAGAGTCTTGAATAGGTGGATAATAAATATAATTCATGAAGCGCTCAAACTGTCTTGACTTGGCGAGGCGGAGCGCTACCGCGCTCCTTAATAGGTAGTTAATACATGATATGTATATCAAAGTTTTGACTCACTTGGGAATTG
>NW_007502104.1:0-261 GCF_000475195.1 Diaphorina citri
TTCGTGTTAATATAGGCCGGGCGCCGGGCGGCGCTTCGAACTCTTGAAGTTCGCGCGCCTCCCAGCACGCTTGATGTGTACTAATAGGTGGTAGGTTACATATGCGTAGGTATCATTGATATTATTTGAAAGGGAACAATTTATTGGTATCTTAGAATTGAACTGTGAAACGTGATAGAGAGAGCTCATTTTTCACATACGTGAGTTATCGTGAACTATCAGTGTGTAGTATCATCGTATTATTGACCCTCGTTAAATCTA
>NW_007502105.1:0-261 GCF_000475195.1 Diaphorina citri
AAAAGCTCGCGCACCAAAGTTATAAAAAGTTCATGGCTTCCACGCTCAGCTGACCATCTACACAGCTTCGCACATTGAGATTATCTGGCACTGGGCGGTATAGAGGGTGGCTTGGAAAGGAATTCAGAATAAAGAATTTATGGAATGTAAGGATTGTCTAAGGGTGGCCAGTTGGCCACTCACGTTCAGTTTTACCTGAAAGACGTACGTCGTTATGACTTGTGCCTGTTAGGCAAAACTGAATTTGATTGGCCGGCCTAA
>NW_007502106.1:0-261 GCF_000475195.1 Diaphorina citri
AAAAGTCCATTTTGTTGCGACAAAATCGGAAGGAGTCAGTTTCCTGGGAGTAACAAGTCGAGGCAAAAAGTCCATTTTACTGCGACAAAATCGGAATCGTTTTACAAAATCGGGATCCACGGACCAAAATATGGAGGGTATAGCATGTCTACCTTGTAAGCGCTAGGTCACGGTTCGATTCCAAACAGATAATTTTATTTCAAACAGATCATTTTCGTTCTTGGAACGGCTTGTCAAGTTGTCAGTTACAGTTCCCTCGAT
>NW_007502107.1:0-261 GCF_000475195.1 Diaphorina citri
TATCTGGTATGAAATCTGGAAAAAATTAAAATGAAAATTATATTCTTGACTGAATGATTAATGGACGTGTCGATACAAACCACCATGTTGCAGTTATTTGCTGCTCATCCTAGGGATGGCATGGACAGTAAACTTACAACTTACAACACGAACAATTTGAACACATTATTGAACATTAGGAATTCTGGAAACGTGTTCAGAATAATCAGAATCTATGGTGGTAGAAATACAAAAGAAGATTTTTTCCAATTATTTAAAGCA
>NW_007502108.1:0-261 GCF_000475195.1 Diaphorina citri
ATTTAGCGTAGTTTATCAAGCGAGGAAGGACATTTGTGACAAGCATTTAATGCTCAACACAATTAAAATTCCTTTTTAGTCCGTCCTTCCTTTATTATTACAATAGTAATAAAAAGGTATAAGGGACGGACTATTGTATTCGCTTCGGTGCCGTCTGTCTGTCACTCTGTCTGTGCCCAATTGCCCATAGAAGGACTTATCCAAACCTGGTCGACCTATATATCAAATTAAAGGTCTTTTACCAGGATCACGAAAATGGTG
>NW_007502109.1:0-261 GCF_000475195.1 Diaphorina citri
GAAACCCAGATATTGTTCTCACCATGTCTTCTCTTCACATGAGGCCAAGGATAGAAATACAGAGCAAAGCATGTCAAGTTTGCCTCGACCGTGTTAATAAGAGTCCGTGTAGCACAATATGCCCAACATGCACTGGTCAGAGTGAATATGGAAGCTAAGATTGCTACTTGGCGTGAAGACATGAGAGCTATCCAGCAGATCAGGTAGACATCTGCCAGTACGGACATCAGGGTTTGGATCAGGCGAGGGATGAAAATCTGA
>NW_007502110.1:0-261 GCF_000475195.1 Diaphorina citri
AAGGTAATGGGTAGCTTCTTGCCAATATTCACTCAATGATACTATCTTCTAATGTCATCATCTAACCACATTACGTTACGTTTTATCTGGCAATTTTTCTCTGAGGAAACGAAATTCCCATTGACATCATTTGATCAGATAGGATACATCTACTGGGTACAAAATCTATCGTCTACCTGGATGTATATCTGCATTGAAATATTGTCTGGTCAGAAATTTTACGAGTAGGTATTTATTCGATAGTAAAAGTAGAAGAGAAGA
>NW_007502111.1:0-261 GCF_000475195.1 Diaphorina citri
ATTTTCCTGGCTCACTAGTGCCGTTTCTACTTTGACTTCAATGACAGCACTCAGGGCAGACTGAAATGACGTTTGCTTTCGACTGACGATTTCACCCAGATATCGAATGCCCTCCTTCACATCTGCAGGAACACTGTCGTCTGCATTCTTGTCTCCAGACTGAAAGAAAAATAAAGAATAATATATATTTTTTTTTTTCAAATACGTAGGTACCTAGGTATTAATTTTATGAAAAAAAAAAAAAAAAAAATCCCCTTGTAC
>NW_007502112.1:0-261 GCF_000475195.1 Diaphorina citri
TAATACCGCGATAATCTGTCCTATTTTCTGGGGGAAAAATGGATAGTATTTTGGAACAACTATCAGAATATTTTTCTTGGTTGCAAAATTTCCCAATTTTTTTCCTCTTCCTGTGGAAAAAGGAGAGAGCACTCGAAAAATGGATTTGATTTTGAATAAATAGCAAAGGCATTGTTGGGGGGTTTATTATTTAATATTTCCCTTCTGTTCGGCGCAGGGGGAAAAGATAATAACCCCAAGGCACGACGAATATTTTTCCCT
>NW_007502113.1:0-261 GCF_000475195.1 Diaphorina citri
ATCTTGAAGACCACTGTCTGTGTGACTGCCAGAGATATGATATCTGATTGAATTTGGATACTTTGGTATGTTTACGAAGTTATACGTTGTCTCGAACATGTAGAGATTATTCTACAAACACAAAGTAGGTAACATCTAACTACAACAATGCAATCAGAGTACCTAACAACAATCAATTTTTGAAGTCAGCAATTCTAGTTGGATATTAATAAACAAATTCATTAATGAAATCATTGGAGGACCGTTAATTCAACTGACCAA
>NW_007502114.1:0-261 GCF_000475195.1 Diaphorina citri
GATGGTGGGATTCGAACCCGGGACCTTCTGCATGGCAAGCAAGCGCGTTACCACTGGACCAACCGTGCCCCCATCATTTGACATCTCCACTAATGTTATTTTGTTTTTCATTGGGAGTATTGTTATCTCCACCAATTGACATTGAAAGTTTTACCTTTAAGCAAGCACCTCCAATAGTTTTATATGTAAATGTAAAATGTAAATGCAGTTTCTTTGTGTTATTATGTCACAACTTTGGTGCTCACTGCAGCATTGTAGGAT
>NW_007502115.1:0-261 GCF_000475195.1 Diaphorina citri
GCGCTACCAGTATCATTTTTTTGATTTTACTTCTCGAGGCTTCACGTTCATAGTTCATACATGAATTACATGATACATGCATAGCTAAATACTCTCTCTAGACGCGTTCTGTAACAGTATGATACTATTAGCCGCGGTAGCTAACACTCTTCTTTTGTTTTCCCCCGGTCCCCCCACGTTAGATGTTATTCGGGCCAGGGCTGTTACCGTTTTTTCCGCCTTATTGGTTATATATTCTAGATGTGGTTGAAAACTTAGCCT
>NW_007502116.1:0-261 GCF_000475195.1 Diaphorina citri
GTTGAATGAAAGCTATTAGTGCTCGCAATGACATCGTATGAATAAATCTCGAGATCAGAGGAATCGCTATGTGAAAAAATATCAAAGTTATGTGTATTCATATATTGAGTCTCATTCTGATACTTCTCTTGAAGAAGTTGAACACCGGAGAGATTTATCAGCAATAGTTCACCGAATCAGAACAACAGAACTTGATTGAATGAAAACCGAGGAAATACAAGAGCAAACGGTTTGAAATAAAAGAAAGAAGTGAACTTGAGC
>NW_007502117.1:0-261 GCF_000475195.1 Diaphorina citri
CGCATTAATGTGTTTGTGCGCATACGTTTCTGCGCAGTTCTTTCTGCTCCTCCGCAAGCGTGCTTGCATACTGGCGCTGCCTAGCGGACGAAAAAAACAACTGCGTAAAGTCTGACGTCACACATCTTTGAACTCTTTCATTAGAACGGAAAATTAAAAATTGAATTTGGAAAATAAAAATTGAATTAGCTTAGTTGGTAGTGCGTCTGCCTTGTAAGCGCTAGGCCGCGGGTTCAATTCCCGCCCGGGGCGGATTTTATC
>NW_007502118.1:0-261 GCF_000475195.1 Diaphorina citri
CAGTAAACCTTATTAAACCAGTATAGCTTTTTAATGCCTTACAATTTTAATCTAATGAGAACCAAAGCAAACTCTATCAGTCATCATTTGGCATTATAGTCTTTCTCATCTCAACATGAACTTAAATTGAAAACCGCAGCAAGATATCTTTGATTTAGTTTCTACCACAAGTTATTGGTTAGTACTTGGTGCTCAGCTAACAATATGTTTAAAACAAACACAAATGATTATATCTACCTATTTTACTTAATTTATTTTTTT
>NW_007502119.1:0-261 GCF_000475195.1 Diaphorina citri
CTATCTAGATAATTAATAAACCAACCTTGTAGAATTATTTTCAACACTATTTCAAGTATATTTGTTTCCATTTTATGTAAAATTAAAATTTCACATTTTTTAGGGAAAAAAATCCATTTAACTTTTTTCAATTTTAGGATTCACAATTTGTCCCAACCATATCTGGATCCTTAGTTTTAATCGAGAATGTTGGTTTCAGTAAGATTTCAAAAGAAGCAGCACGTTTTCATTTTAGTATTTCACAATATTAGTTTTTAAGAG
>NW_007502120.1:0-261 GCF_000475195.1 Diaphorina citri
ACTTTTGATAGTTTGGATTTTTAGTTGTTTGGTAACGAATGTATAGATTGTATAGGTCTGAGGTAGAGTCGTATCATTTGTTTCTATATGTACGGAGTTCTGGGGTAAATGGACTTTTAAAGTTGAACACTCGGGTGGTAAAGGTACATCTTGTTCTCTAGGATCAGATATCGTTGTTAGCTATTATGTTTAAGACTGTCCAGGAAACCTGTCTGAAGTTTCCAACATTACAGTGACATCTACATCTAAATCTTCCTTTAT
>NW_007502121.1:0-261 GCF_000475195.1 Diaphorina citri
TCCACAAGTTTGGCCATGCCTCGGGATGAACTAGCGGGATTCCGGAGCGAAGCGACGGAATTCAGCTAGTTAATAATAATAAAATAAGACCTACGTATAATTTAATAAAATAGAGAAAAAAATAAAATAAAAGTTTTTGGAATGAGTTAGTGCTTTTTGGAATATTAAGAACAGAGAATAAATGCTATCACAGGAAACTGGGAATAGGAATGCATTTTATCATTGTACCTACCTAAAACGTTTCTAACAAAACGGGGTGTA
>NW_007502122.1:0-261 GCF_000475195.1 Diaphorina citri
TTGGCTTTATCCAGAATTTTGATGGCCACTCGTTCTGAAACACATCGATTGTAAAGTCCAATATAGTATAGTTACCATTTATTTACACACTAAGCATCAAGGCCATGTGTGATAGATACCATTTCACCAAAAAGGTTCAAAGTGGAGGGACAATTTTTTAGAAAATTTATTAGCTTAAACTCAAAACATTGAAGATCATAGGTACACATTTAGGACTTATTCAAGGTGTACACTGTACAATTTAGAAACTCCAAATTGTAG
>NW_007502123.1:0-261 GCF_000475195.1 Diaphorina citri
ATAAGGAAAGTAAAAAAGGAGATCTTTTGTTTCTCATATATTATAGAGATAGAGAGTTAACTCCCAACAGTCTCAACGCATATTGCACCGCTTGAAACGGTTTTTGCGTTTCTTTACTAGAAAAACCTAAACTGTACAGACGTTATAAAGACGATCTATTGTTTTTCATCAACATAAAGCTGATAAAGAGTTTCTTTACTCCCAACGCACTCCCAATGATTCGGTTGAAACGATTTTTACTATTTACGTTTCTTTACTTCA
>NW_007502124.1:0-261 GCF_000475195.1 Diaphorina citri
TAAGTAAGAAAAATAATACATACCTACCTATATAGTTAAAATAAAATTCAATACTACCTATTTGTCCTATTTCGATGTAGTAAACTCTCGGAAATAAATTGTCATTTTGTATTTTGAATATTAAGTCAGTACATAGGTAATTATTAATTTTATACTTTAATAGCTTCATACCAACCACAAAAAGAAGTGGTTGGTAGCTCCGAGTTTAAATGTACTGGTTTTTGGATTAAGATTTCTGTAATTTGATTCCAAATTCGAAGC
>NW_007502125.1:0-261 GCF_000475195.1 Diaphorina citri
TGAAAAAATATTATTAATGTAGGTAGTTATAGAAATAGCGAGAATAGCCCTAAATCGGTAAGAAAGAGGGGAATATAGCAGTGGACATTTTTCCATGTCTGCGAATGTTTCCATGAAATTTCCGATTCGTTCTTTTCTTAAGTTTGAATTATGAATAAGTTGGAAATACATTATGAATATGCTGAATCCTGAATTTTCCAAAAAAGAAATTTTTATTCATGCATTGCCTTCAAAATTTTATCCAAACAAGTGTTACAAATG
>NW_007502126.1:0-261 GCF_000475195.1 Diaphorina citri
CATTTTGGGTCGATGACTCCTTTAAACACTTTCGATGATCTGTTTCTCTGATAGAGTAGGATTTCATTGAAAGATAGGAAAAATCCCGATTTTTGAGTTGATACAATAGAGCAATAGAGAGTTGATATAATCGAAGTTCTACTGTATCGTGGTTTTGATTCTCATTACCAAATTTTCTGAGGGGAAGTTTCAGCAGACATATTAGAAGTAATGGAAGTTAAATACATTCATCGCATAGGCACAGGCACACATGTAATTAGG
>NW_007502127.1:0-261 GCF_000475195.1 Diaphorina citri
TATTAGGTCGAGTTTTATAATCAGGCGCTTGTTTAGGTACAGTGCTTTGGCTCGTGGTTTTACCAAAAACAGTTTATCAATTGAAATGAAAAGTTATAAAATGAAAAGGTTTTTAGGACTTTTCTTGGAAACGAAGCCGAAGTTAGGAAAATGACCAACAGAACTTTGTTGGGAATGATGAGATCTACCTCCCGGAGCAGTGTTTTTCTGACGCACCCTGTATAAATACAGGTACCTACTCTCTTTTACAAACAAAATATC
>NW_007502128.1:0-261 GCF_000475195.1 Diaphorina citri
TGTGTAATTTATGAATAGAAATCATAATTGAAGGGTTCCCCAGGGCTGTCCACAGGGGGGTTCATTCGGCCCCGTTCGCCCCGGTTGGGGGTCTTCAAGGGGGCCCGTTCGTTTGTCCCCTTTACGATTCAAAGGGTAGGGACTTAGCCTGTTGGCATAATTGGACAACTTAGTCTAAGCTGACAGACTAAATAAAGCACTACATACTATAAAAAAAAGTTCAAAGCCTTGAAAGCGCTAGGTTTCGGGTTCGATTTTCCC
>NW_007502129.1:0-261 GCF_000475195.1 Diaphorina citri
TACCACTGAGGTTGGTGATAGGCTATAGATTTACTAGCTATGTACTGGGTTAAGCTAGGGTACAATATGAAAACAGGGGGGAAAATCAATCAATCCTCCCTTCATTGTTGTTCTTAGTGAGTCTCCTGCATCCATCAAATCAAAACTTCTGAGTCTTCCCTCCTTGCACCAGGTAACTGACAGCACTTTTTTCGAGAGCCTTTTATTGTTCTAATAATGTAGTCTCAAGTTAGGGACTCACTGTACAAATGGGTAGCCCCC
>NW_007502130.1:0-261 GCF_000475195.1 Diaphorina citri
CGTTAGTTTGGACGTGTTTGAGAAAGTTGCAGCAAAGTTTTTTGAACATTGCAGCAAACGTTTGTGGGTATCCGAGAGCGCCAACCTTTTTCTGGCGAATGTCTTTGAGATGTGCGTTGCACTAGTTTGGACGTGCTTGCAAAGCATCGTACAATGCAATGCAAATGATGGACCTACTATAGTGCCATTACTAGTTGAGTTTTGAGATTTATCGGTACAAAAATTCTCGGATACATGAAAAACGTTCGCATTCGTCAGATT
>NW_007502131.1:0-261 GCF_000475195.1 Diaphorina citri
TCTCTCTCTCATTTATCTTTCAAATAGCTTGAAGCGTTTTTTCGCTTCGTTTGTGTACCTGGGTTTTAATATCATGTTTAACATCCTGAGATAGGATACTATTCTGTATGTGGATCATTGTGGATGCCGTCAAGGGCTGATCTGAGGTTGTAAGGTCATTTTGAAAATTTTTAGCTTTTTTTAATTTTAAAAGATGAGTGTTCCACCGCCGTTTTTATTTCGTAGCAATGAAACAACTGCTACATTAGACGCATGTGGTCT
>NW_007502132.1:0-261 GCF_000475195.1 Diaphorina citri
TATCCTGTCTTCCTTCTCTCTTCGATTTCGGGACGATAAGACCTTAGCAGTTACAGTTCCCTCTGTCAAACCTCTTCAGAAATAATAATAATAATAATAAACACACTTGACTTTATCCGAAATAGATAAGGTTCGTTCTTGGAAACGGCTGGCTTTCTTTTATTTTATCTTCCTTCGATTTGAAGTCGATAAGACCTCTGCGGTTTAAGGCGGTCTCTTCTTGATCCTTTGTGTGCCACATCCATTTTAGTTTAGGACTAT
>NW_007502133.1:0-261 GCF_000475195.1 Diaphorina citri
CGTAATAAGAATAAGATGCTTTTGTTCCAGGAACAAAAGGGATGATGCAGAAAGGATTCACGTGATTCTGTCATTCTCCGTAGTCTTATCCAGATTTGTAGCAATCTGCTGGAATACAGTGAGAGTATATGAATATAGCAAGACACCTCTCAGTGTACTGTATGGAGTACATCAGAGATCTTACTGTACTGAGGTAAGTATTGCTATTCAGTCGTTGGAATATAGCCACTGACGTGTCGTGTTGGGGGTGGTCTTAAGCTG
>NW_007502134.1:0-261 GCF_000475195.1 Diaphorina citri
TCAAAGGAACTTTGTCCTATGACAATTCCGCTATCTTGATCTTACCCAATGCCCAAGTAGCTACATTTACGGTCCTGTACCGATCCTTGAGCCTATACGGTGTAGGTGCATGAGACAACAATACATAATGGTTTTTATGAACTACTTACTTGAACGAGGCTTAAGAATCCCTTTGCTTCAGCAGTAAGGCTACTATCACCTATTCGTAGAAGCTTAACTTATTCTTTAGGGCTGTTTGCCCCTACACCTAAGTCTCAGATT
>NW_007502135.1:0-261 GCF_000475195.1 Diaphorina citri
TTTTTTAAATAATAATGATAATAATAAAAAAGATTAAAGGTGTGTCTAAAAAAAGTAGATAAAAATATTATTGTTAGCCTTTTGGTGTTCTTATTATTTTTTTATTTTATTTGTTTAATTTTACTGTAGTTTAAAGTTAGGGACTTGCTGTACTAATGGGTAGCCCCCGTGAATTGAAATAAAAATTAAAAAAAATCTGGTGTGAACATCACACGACTTTCCTTATCCTATTGAATGATGCTTATTTGAGTGTTCTTTTAC
>NW_007502136.1:0-261 GCF_000475195.1 Diaphorina citri
TCCCATGATTACGCGAGCTGACTTCTCTATTTTGGGTCATCAATTATTTAAATTGGAAAGGTTAAAAGAACACCTGTTTTTATGTTATGATGGGGGAACATATTATTTTGGACAATCAAAAGAATTGTAAATTGAACGGTAAGTAAAGTTTGAAGGTTTGAACCTGAAGGAAAAAGTTGCCCTTTTTTTCCATAAAATTAACCCGGCTGGTATCACTTTTTACATTGACTAGTTTTTCAATAGGTACCGGCAGAGATACCT
>NW_007502137.1:0-261 GCF_000475195.1 Diaphorina citri
TGCAAAGTTCGGATTTTTTTTTTTTTTGGCGGGAAAATTTGCATAACATTTCTACCTGTCTCCCCTTTTTTCCCCCTTTTGAATTTTTTGGTGTTTGAATTTGTGTAAAATATTGAATATTGATGGTGTTTATTCAACTTTTTTTTATTTTTTTCATTTATTATTATTATTATTTTTTTTTTCACAGCATTAAATAAAATGTTAAAGTGTACTGTCAACAGATGAGAAAAAAAAAAAAAAAAAAAAAAAAAAAAAATGGAA
>NW_007502138.1:0-261 GCF_000475195.1 Diaphorina citri
CAGTACTGTAAAAAACGACTTTTGTTGAGAGGCCCATTCCTTTTATACGAAAAAAAAAAAAACATATAATTAAAAAGATAAAAAAAAATTCAAGGCTCAGCCTTTGCAAAAGCTATTCAAGGAATTCTAAAACAAATTGAGAATTCAATTATTCTGAGAAACGCAGAAACGACGGGGGTAGCGATTTTTTTTTTTAAGAGGTTTGACAGAGGGAACTGTAACTGCTATGGTCTTATCGTCCCGAAATTGAAGAGAGAAGGA
>NW_007502139.1:0-261 GCF_000475195.1 Diaphorina citri
AACAGGTGACGTCGCGCGACATTGTCGCGCGATTTTGTCGCACGACAGAGGTCGCGTTGGTGGAAATCCACCTTAAGAGAGGAAAATTGTTGTTTTATCAAAAATTCAATAAAGGTAAGCGACTCCTTTCTGCAATCAACGATTCAATTTATCTCGATACCGTAGTACTTATGATAGTTTCCTTAAAACCTGCCTCGGTGGCGTAGTGGTCAAGACGCTCGCCTGGTAATCAGGAGGGCGTGGGTTCGATCCCAGCCGAGG
>NW_007502140.1:0-261 GCF_000475195.1 Diaphorina citri
TGAAAGAGGGAGGCAATAAGTGTACAGTAGAAATTTAATAGAAAAGGTTGAATTTTTGGACAAAAGAATAAAGAAGTCATCATACAATCACACGTACATTTTGGTTCGTCGATAAAACATTCTTACAGCATGTAAATCTAGTTCTGTTTTTTTTTTTAATTTCGAATATTCATTGATTGATTTTCATTTGTTTATATTAAACGAATATTTTTGTGTACATAAATCGATTTTTTTTTTTTTTTTTTTTTTTTTTTTTTTTTT
>NW_007502141.1:0-261 GCF_000475195.1 Diaphorina citri
AGACTTACAAGAAACGCCGACCCTATTTAAATTGGAAAAGGCTAGGAAGAGAAATACATTTTTCCACGCTTCGTAATTCAACGCACTTTGGACGTTCGCGATTCCAATGTTGACACGTGCCAAAACCGGTGGGTAAGTGGATCGCCCGCCCAAGGCAAGGTTGCCAAGTTAGATTGAAAAAATAAGAAGAAGAAGTTGAAATTGAGTCCACTCAAAAATCTGAGAGCCCAAACAGGTCTTGCCTCCCAGAGGCCGCAAGGC
>NW_007502142.1:0-261 GCF_000475195.1 Diaphorina citri
GAGATTTTAGGCGCTTTCTTCTTGCTATAGCTGTGGGTTGGACACCTATATGGTTCTGCCACCTTGTAAATTTCTTTTCATTAAGGGTCTACCAGCCCCATTGTATTTTCCAAAAGAAGCAAGGGCAGAAACCAAACTTGATGTTAGTTTGGCAAGACTTGACAAAAGATTTCACTGAATCTTTGTGCAGGGAAATTTTCAGTGACCCTTTTTGTTATAATTTGAAATTGTTCTTTCAAAAGTTCTAGACATCTTTTCTTT
>NW_007502143.1:0-261 GCF_000475195.1 Diaphorina citri
AAGGCGGTCTCTTTTTAATCCCTTGTGTGCCGCGTCCATTTTTCTTTAGGACTATTGTAATGTGCCCATCCTGTAGTATGTCTCTCATCAGATTGGCAATAAGAGACACGATACTTCCCATTTAGGTGCAGGCCTACTGGGTCAACACGAGAACACCAGAAAGTAACCCGTTGAAAGAAAGTTTAGCCAGCCTAGTTAGCTTAGTTGGTAGTGCGTCTGCCTTGTAAGCGCTAGGCCGCGGGGTCGATTCCCGCCCGGGGC
>NW_007502144.1:0-261 GCF_000475195.1 Diaphorina citri
AGAAGAAGAAGAAGAAGAAGAAGAAGAAGAAGAAGAAGAAGAAGAAGAAGAAGAAGAAGAAGAAGAAGAAGGAAGAAGTGAAATTGGAGGAGAAAGGAAGGAGATAGAGGTAGGGAGAGAGAGATAAATATACGTATACAGAGAAAATATACTCCTCCCTGAAACTTTTTTAGCTGAATTTTCTTTAGGAATGAGCAATTTTTTTGAAATGAGGTTTGATACGGGGAACTGTAACTGCTGAGGTCTTATCGTTCCGAAATC
>NW_007502145.1:0-261 GCF_000475195.1 Diaphorina citri
TTATATAACATACCCCTAAGAAAGAAAAAAAATCTTTCCTCTTTTCATACAACGTGCTCCTCCTAACTCCGCTCTTATATCAACGATTGCATTTGTGACCTTGAAATTGAAGCAATGGTAGATATAGGTCCTCTAATGTCTAATACATACCCATTGTCACATAGCGTGTACAATTGATTGCATATTGCATATACATACATACATAATCTCAAGTGGTCCGCGAGATTTTTGGTTTATCAATAGTGGTCCGCCAATTCTAAA
>NW_007502146.1:0-261 GCF_000475195.1 Diaphorina citri
AGTAGCCAAACCAAAGGACCTGAGGATAAGGGGAAGTAGGCTACAGAGATGTTTTGGACAAGGAAAAAAGTTACAAGGGAAATAAGGAATCTTTCTGAAAATAAAAAGTTGTAAATAAGCTCAACAGTTTTACAAGAAGATTTAAAAATATATGAGGGCAAACAGTACATCAAGACATCCAAATCACAGTAAGTTCCAAGCCGAACTGACCATTAACGTTCAACTCCGCAGAGAACGAAGCATTGGCGGCATTATTGACGG
>NW_007502147.1:0-261 GCF_000475195.1 Diaphorina citri
TATGAATATGCTTTAGCTCTAACTTAATCTTACTGATCATGAACCCAATACCTTAGCAACTGTAACTATGTAGATATAATAGAAGAAACCTTGAATCATCATACCTAACATTGTGCTAGTAAAAAACCCATCGTTTTCTAAGACCTCATTTACAAAAATCTGGTGTGAACATCACACGACTTCCCTTATCCTATTGAATGATGCTTATTTGAGTCTTCTTTTACCCTAACTTTTACAATATCTCTAACCGTTTTGTCGCTA
>NW_007502148.1:0-261 GCF_000475195.1 Diaphorina citri
TTTTTTTAATCTGTCAGCCGATCGTACAAAATCAATTTGTCAACAAATTTGGTAAACAATCAACATTGGAACATTGAGCCGATCTGGGTGATCGGAAGTCTCTAACGATTAACAAGGTGACAAGTGACAAGATAAACTAAAGTTTCATTGAGAAATCAAGATCACACGGAGAGGAGAATAGAGCAGTGATAAGGAGGGGGTCATTCACCTAGCAAGTTATCTGTGCATAGAAACGGACCATTCAAACTTGTTCCATTCATA
>NW_007502149.1:0-261 GCF_000475195.1 Diaphorina citri
CGAGCGTCTTGACTACTACGCTACCGAGGCAGGTTGATGGAATTCTTGGAAAATTTCCTCAAACTCTCTTTAGGTATATATTGCAAATTCAATATAAACAAACTAAAGAAAACAACTCATAGTTCAGACATGTTCAGCGAATTGTAGAATTTAGAATTCCAGGAAAATGGCCGACTATGATTTTTTTTTTCTTTGAAATTTCAAGTGTTTTCCTTCTAAAGGTGAGATACAAACAAATAGAAAAATAAAACCCACTCCAAA
>NW_007502150.1:0-261 GCF_000475195.1 Diaphorina citri
TTCATGAACATTTCTAAACCTGCCAGAACTCCCATAGTATTTGTTATATTGGTGGAGATGCCTGAACTCCCATAGTATGGGTTAGATATTGGTGGAGATGCTAGAACTCCCATAGTATTTGTCAGATATTAGTGGAGATGCCAGAACTCCTATAGTATTTGTTAGATATTGGTGGAGATAGCAGAACTCCCATAGTATTTGTCAGATAGTAGTGGAGATGCCAGAACTCCTATAGTATTTGTTAAAGAAGCTCACACGTAC
>NW_007502151.1:0-261 GCF_000475195.1 Diaphorina citri
ATGCACTCAGCCTTGTGAAGTAGGTAGGTAAATTGAGGAAATGGTTGAAACCCCAGTGAAGAGGCAAGACATGAAAACTTGATATAATATCTGACATGAACTTAGCGATTAAAAGGCTGGCTTAAAGAAAAGAAAAAAAAAAAGTTGATTGAATTAGTTTCCTTCCCATAAAATAGGATAGGAGTTTAGCCAACACCTAAGAGCAGCCTAAGACGCGTTTCGTTCTTATTGGAACTCATCAGTTAGACATAGCTCTCAGGT
>NW_007502152.1:0-261 GCF_000475195.1 Diaphorina citri
CCATTGAGTGAATGTGTGTGTAATAGTATAAACAAGATAATATTTATTTTAACATAAGCGAGTTTTTGCAACCAAAATTAGCGTCCTAAGGGGACTCTTTAACAGGAGACTAATTGAATGGCTTAGAGGCAGAGTGGACTAACTTCAAAAAAGCGTTTTGAGAGAAATGGAGTTAAAGTTTAGAACTAGTGTAAGTTTGAATAGAGATAGCCATTTTGTTTTTACTCTCATTTCAACACTAAAGTGAAGTTAGCAACCAAT
>NW_007502153.1:0-261 GCF_000475195.1 Diaphorina citri
GAAGAATAGGGCACGGTTAGCCCATGCAGCTCTAACGCGCTTGCTTACCATGCAGAAGGTCCTGGGTTGGACCCCATTGTGTGTACTCGTATTTCGATTGTAAACATTTCAACGGGTTACATTCTGCACCTAAATGGGAAG
The DNA here is from genome assembly GCF_000475195.1 of Diaphorina citri. Classification (NCBI taxonomy): domain Eukaryota; kingdom Metazoa; phylum Arthropoda; class Insecta; order Hemiptera; family Psyllidae; genus Diaphorina; species Diaphorina citri. The sequence continues at coordinate 142 of NW_007502153.1, forward strand.
TGTTGTGTCTCTTCTCGCACATCTGATGAGGAACATACTACAGAACACATCTACGACACAGACCACAGAACACATCTACGACACAGACCACATGTGTCTAATGTAGCAGTTGTTTCATTG
>NW_007502154.1:0-261 GCF_000475195.1 Diaphorina citri
CCCCCCCTTCCGGTTCCAATCTGTCTGGACCCAGGGAGAAAAACAACAACCCTGCTGTGCTCCTAATATTTTTTTTTATTATTATTATTAGTTTTTTTTTCTTTTTAACAATATGTTTTGTTTTTGTATACCTACCTACATAATATTTTCATGTGTCCAATGTTTTTGTTATTATTACTATTATTTTTATTACCTACTACTATTTTCGCAATCTACCTACCTATTTTTTTTTTTTTTTTTTTTTTTTTTTTTTTTTACCCC
>NW_007502155.1:0-261 GCF_000475195.1 Diaphorina citri
CATTTATATTTGATCGACAAAAAACTCAGAACATACATTTTTCGTATAAATGGAATACCCATCCGTATAAGCTGAGCTTGTGCCATTATTTTGATACCTACTGATTAGCTTTAGCAGAAAAGAAGATGAAGAAAACAACACAAGAACAACAAACAAAAATAAGAATAAAATTACTATCGGTCGTAAAGGAGCTTAAATAGTCACCAACCAACAAGTCTAGTTGGTAATTCATAACAAAAGAAAAGAGAACAAATAAGTTTT
>NW_007502156.1:0-261 GCF_000475195.1 Diaphorina citri
CCCTGTATAATATGCAGTGATATCACTATATTCCCTCTGTTGGTATTTTCATTGTAAATTTTATTTATAACACGATGGTTTTTTATTTAAATTAGTACAAATACAGTATTATTCCTGTACCCCGATAACCTCACACCTTATTCCTCCATACATTTGTATATCTGTATGGTACAGAGTTGTATATAGAGATAGATGGAGTAGATATGCATTGCTGATACTCGTATTATACTATTGTCTGAAGATAGTAATGCATATTATTAG
>NW_007502157.1:0-261 GCF_000475195.1 Diaphorina citri
GGGGAGATTGCTTTCCATCTAATGTTTTTCTTCTTCTCCGTCTACTTGCCTATGCTTTCCTCCACATTTGCTGTCGGGAGGGGGAGAGAGAATATTCCACGTATTGGTTTTCATGTTGACAGATTCCAGCTGTCATCAGATACAATTATCAAATTGATGTATTATGACACCCACATCCAACACAGGGGGTCGGATCCAGTGAAACAAGCCCCACAAATTTTTCAATTGTTCGACCAAAATACAGGTTGTTGCATAGTGTAG
>NW_007502158.1:0-261 GCF_000475195.1 Diaphorina citri
CTGATCCCATCATCAGAATGGAGGAGTTGCAAATGTCTAAGAATTATTAATACCTAAATGGTCAATTCCTACGTAAAAAGTAGTGAAAAATCCAAATCTGTGGTCGAAACTCCGAAAAAGTAACTTTAAAAGGTCGAAAATTCAATTTTTAATTGCCGTTCTAATAAAAAAGTTTAAAGAGTTGTGACGTCAGATTTCACGTCAAACTGCGTAGAAACGCTTGCGCACAAACAAACAAAGCGGGAGTCATGAATTATGACG
>NW_007502159.1:0-261 GCF_000475195.1 Diaphorina citri
ATGTGAAGTACATGTTGCTTTTTTTTAACTTAATAAATAGAAAACTCTTGACTTTTTGTTTTACAAATTTAATATATCCAACCTTAACACAGCCGCTTGTGTAACCTACGTTTCTATAAAACTCAGGGGCGAAGCCAAGGGAGCGCGAAGCGCGACCTCATGCTCACCCCGCGAAGCTCCCGAGAGCGCGCAGCGCGATCGTTACCAAGGGACCGCAAAGCGCGACCCCATGCACACCCCGCGAAGCCCCCGGGAGCGCGC
>NW_007502160.1:0-261 GCF_000475195.1 Diaphorina citri
TATGGCACAACAGCCTACGACAGACCTAGGCATTCAGACCACATGACTAGCTATTAGCTATTACTGCTATTAGCTATGTATGAGTTGACACCGGGATATTGTGGGTGTAAATATACCTATAGGTACACGAGATCTACATATAAAAATACCTACGAGTATGTATGGAGGAGAATATTTATGTACTATCTAAGTATTTACCTCAGTGGCGTATTTAGGGTGTATCACAAAGCTATGTCAGATACACCCTGTATAACCTACTTT
>NW_007502161.1:0-261 GCF_000475195.1 Diaphorina citri
AAAGTAAAAAAAAAAAAAAAAAAACTTTACAACACAGGTTTTTTCATTCAAAAATGGAAGGGAGAAGAAGGGGAAAGGCATCTGTTCTGAGAACAAACTTTATCTGTTTAGGATAAAGTTTGCCCTGGACAGGGGGTCAAACCCACAAACTAGCACTTACAAGGCAGACATGCTACCCCTTTTCAAAAGTAAGGCTGATTTTTCCTTATCCTTGTACCCCAGTAAAAACAATCCCACCAGGATTTTTTTTTTTTATATATA
>NW_007502162.1:0-261 GCF_000475195.1 Diaphorina citri
TAGCCCCTATATGGGGTCCGCCCATTTGAACATGGCATGGAAAGTTTCAGTTTTGTACCTATACTAAAGCCAATCGGAAGATATTCACATTCAGCCCTTACCAAAATTGACCGGACCCTGATGTATGAAGCAATCACTGTGTCCATTTAGTTTAAATGTTGTGTGATAAAACCCATTTTCTGAAGACTAGGTTAATGAATAGGTCACAGTAGGTACTCAGTACTCACAGTAACTATAAATAGGTACCTACTAATAAGGTAC
>NW_007502163.1:0-261 GCF_000475195.1 Diaphorina citri
TAAACAGGGAGTAGACCAGCTTAGTCTGGCTGGGGGACGGTAAACAGGGAGTAGACCAGCTTAGTCTGGCTGAGGGACGGTAAACAGGGAGTGGACCAGCTTAGTCTGACTGGGGGACGGTAAACAGGGAGTAGACCAGCTTAGTCTGACTGAGGGACGGTAAACACGTAAACAGGGAGTACTTAGACCAGCTTAGTCTGGCTGAGGGACGGTAAACAGGGAGTAGACCAGCTTAGTCTGGCTGAGGGACGGTAAACAGGG
>NW_007502164.1:0-261 GCF_000475195.1 Diaphorina citri
GCAAAAAACTTGAGGTGAGCTATTCAAATTTAAATATGAAATATGGAGGCACCTCTACGAACATCTTTAACATACAGTTTAATGATTTCCACTTCACAAGATCAACATATTTGCGTTATACACTGCTTAAGAGCAGTGGGACCTTCAGGTTTGTCCTTAGAGAGCAACATCAGCGTCATCACCAAGCTTAGCTTAGAGTTGGAAATGTGACAGGAGCTAACAAGAATATCTCACATACTTGGGTATGGTTTAACCTACTGA
>NW_007502165.1:0-261 GCF_000475195.1 Diaphorina citri
ATTTACTTTTTTGGCTTGACATTTTTCATTAATTTCTGTCTTGGGCTTAATTACCGTACCAGATTTTCCGTCAAATATCGTACCCGATTTTCTTTTATTCTCATCAATTTTTGGCTTAGCCTCAATTACCTTACCAGATTTTTCAATTATCGCACCGGGTGTCTCGGTTATCGTACCAGATTTCCGTTTTCCCACCTTCTCTTCCCCTGGTTTCGCCTGAAACTTCTTCAAATCCGCACAGAACAGTATGGAATGGGCCCA
>NW_007502166.1:0-261 GCF_000475195.1 Diaphorina citri
TCTTGGAACACTTTAATAAATAAATAAAAATAGAACTAGAATACTGAAAGTAGAAAAGAATATACCCTGTATATAGATACTGCCAGAATGAGTCTAATAAGGAAAGTAATATAATTTTATTTAAAAAATATTTGCCTGCTTTTATGACTTAATGTTAATAGTCAATCCCAAGCATTAGAAAACAACAACAACAACCACAGAAACATATTTTTATCATTGTATTCTTTTATTCACTTGTGTCTATGTTTTGTACTGTGTTCT
>NW_007502167.1:0-261 GCF_000475195.1 Diaphorina citri
CCATTATTATTATTACTAGAATATTTTCTTTTCCGTTTTCTCATTTTGGTTTTCCAGAATTTGTTGCTTTTTTTCCTCTGATCTTTTTTTTACCCCTCCGCTAGGCCTATTTTTCCTTTCAGCCTAGCCTTTTGCTCTCCCTCTACCCCTGACTTTCTCTCTATGCCTTTCTCTCCCTCTTTCCTCTCTCTCTCACGCCATTCAAATCGTGTAGTTTCAGACTCACTCAAAGGGATAATATATTTTAAAGAAAAGCTCAAC
>NW_007502168.1:0-261 GCF_000475195.1 Diaphorina citri
ACATATCTTGTAACTGCATATCAAAAACACGAAGTACAGAACAATGCTCTCATAAGTCATCATGCAACACTCGTACACATTGCAAACTTGCAGGCCCGGATTTGTGAGAAATTAGCAAGTCCGCTGATTTGCATACGGGTCCAAATTGTAGAGGGCCCGACTCACAGATGGGTTATGTTAAGTTTAGGAAGAAGAAGTTGAAGGAAAGGGGATAGAAGAGGAGGAAAGCAAAAGACACGAAAGACATGAATCTCTCTCTCC
>NW_007502169.1:0-261 GCF_000475195.1 Diaphorina citri
TTCGAATTTCCCGCCAACTTTACACGCAAAAAGTCCGACGATGTCCTACGATGGCCCTGTTCATAACCACGGCCTTAGTGAAAATAGGCACACCTCATACGGAAATTTTCAGTAAAAAAATAATTGTAGTTAATAAAACAGTGGAAAATACTACAAACGTGTATGAACAGGAATAGTTTTTTTATCTGAACGAACCCCAAAAGTTGCTGTGTCCCTTCAAGATTTTGCTAGCTTCCCCTTAACCTAACTTTTCCCATATTT
>NW_007502170.1:0-261 GCF_000475195.1 Diaphorina citri
ATGAGTATGAGGACGGGAAGAAGTGGGTGGCCGAGTCTCTCACCCTGGACGATAAGGTAAGGGACACACTGTATATTAAGATAAGATAAGGGACACACTGTATATTATGATAAGGTAAGGGACACACTGTATATCTTCTTCTTTTTTTAAGAGGTGTGGTAGAGGGAACTGTAACTGCCAAGGTATTATCGTCCCGAAATCGAAGAGAGAAGGAAGACAGGATAGGAGAAAGCCAGCCGTTCCGAGAACGAACAACATCCG
>NW_007502171.1:0-261 GCF_000475195.1 Diaphorina citri
AGAGGGAAAAATAAATGGTGGGAAGGTAAAGGGGAAATATCATGAGGGTACCCAAAGAGGTAAAGTTTTAATGTACATGTGTAAGCGGAAATTGAAAAGGCAACCAATATATGACCGTCATGGGGGGGGGACGTTTTCGGGAGAAAAGGGACGGTTTTCGGAAAAGAGGGACGTTTTATGAGGGATTCATTTTCAAAGCGGTCGGACAGAATTATTCCCTTCGGCGTAGGATTGAAAATGCGGCGTTAAGGACGTTGAATT
>NW_007502172.1:0-261 GCF_000475195.1 Diaphorina citri
CCTTACCGCCTGGACATGGGGGGCCTTTTATGCATCCGGACTCTGTGAACGGGCCTTTCAACCTATCGAAGCATTTCGGGCCGAGTACTGTGAAAGCTACCGGTAATTGAGAATTTTGAGTGCTCCATTTTGCTAGTGCTTACGGCTAATTTTTGTTTAGTTCGTTGACGTGATAGAGATTATCACTCGTATTTATGAACAAGAATGATCGTTCTTAGATCAGTCTCAAGTCAAAATGGACCAATCAAATGCCTTGAGACT
>NW_007502173.1:0-261 GCF_000475195.1 Diaphorina citri
TGGCATGGGAGTGGTAACTTAAAAACAAGGCAAGTTTACCAACCTTGCCTATCTCAACCCGGTACATAACCACAACCTAAACCATCTTTTGGAGCAATTGCTCCTACACCTAAGTTGAGGTAAGTATGAAATTGAATTTTAATTTTCCAGGTGGAATTCCATCCTCATTTCCTTCAACCTCAAGAGCTGATTGATGTGTGCAATCAAAACAAGATCGCGCTGCAAGCCTATGCATCACTGGGCAGTACTTCAAGTAATCCT
>NW_007502174.1:0-261 GCF_000475195.1 Diaphorina citri
TTGCCGTCAAATTACCAGTTAATTCTTCACATAGGGGAAATTGGGGTGACTTACCCAGCTCGGGTAAGTGGGCCTTCTTTTTCGTCAGGTTTTTCAGCCGCACTTGGTGTTTTTGGCATTCAGCGTCGATATCGTTAGTTGTCTGAGTGGTCATATCAGGGGCGGTCTTGATAGGAACCAGTTTGGTGCATAGAGCATCAGGGGCGGACGGCTCGGGTGGGGGATCTGATGATTGGGGCGGATTTTTACACTCACCTGTGA
>NW_007502175.1:0-261 GCF_000475195.1 Diaphorina citri
TAAAGATGTGTTAAGGTTATACGAATTTACAACGGGATAAAAATTTATTAAAATTGAAAAGGAATTACATTTCATCACTTACCAGTTTGATCGTCCATAGCAAGTCCCAGCTTATCCAAACTGTTCTTCAAATGAGTTGTCTTGAGCTTTTCATTAACCAAGTCATTCTGCAGTACACTGAGGGTGTTCTTATCCACTTGGTATTTGCTATCTAGCTCATCCATTTCTCTCTTCAGATCATTGTATTTCTTCAGTTCATTC
>NW_007502176.1:0-261 GCF_000475195.1 Diaphorina citri
CCTCTGTTTCTTCTTCTTCGTTCTTCTTCTTCTTCTCTTCCTCCCTCTTCTTTCTTCTTCTCCTCCTCTTTGTTCTCCTATTCTTTCTCTTCCTTCCTTTTTCTTCTCCTTCTTATTTTATTCTCTTCTTGGCCTTCTTATTCTTCTCTTTCTTTCTTCTTCTTATTCTTCTTCTTCTTTTTCTTCTTCTTCTTCTTCTTCTTCTTCTTCTTCTTTTTCTTCTTTTTCTTATTTTTTCTTCTTCTTCCTTTTCTTCTTCTG
>NW_007502177.1:0-261 GCF_000475195.1 Diaphorina citri
CGGGCCTCCCAGAATGGGAAGGCTGTAATGTGTCTAATGAGATTCACGGTAGAGCTTGATACTAGAGTTTGTTATTCAGTGCTAGTGACATTCGTGTCGAGTAATGATGGTTGACTGTTTAAGTTGACACGAAGAGAAGTTGACAGATATCAGAAAGAATCTTTGATTTTTTCCCAAGTTCTCTAAAGGTCAATTTCACCGTGATCTTTATATTCACACAGTTGTTTTCTACTCGTTTGAGATTTTAATGCCACAACTGAC
>NW_007502178.1:0-261 GCF_000475195.1 Diaphorina citri
CTCATGGGGAGTCAGAAAGATTATTTTTAAATAATTTCTAAAAGATGTGGTTCAAAGTTTTCCCATAATATTGTAGGTAATCTCGTTCAGGCCAGCCACACTACTATCACGTCACGATAATAGTGTGGCCTGTGTGGCTGTCTTCTTTGCATTTCTTTTGATTTCCGCAAATAAATATACCTAGGTAAGAGATTTTTTAACTTTTTTTATATTATTATAATAATAATAATAGTGCTTATTTATACTGCTCGCATAGGACTG
>NW_007502179.1:0-261 GCF_000475195.1 Diaphorina citri
CACGGGACGAAGAAAAGAAGGAAGACATGAGAAAGGGAAAAGAGAGAAAAAAATGAAAATAAATTAAAGAAAAAGAAGAAGAAGAAGAAGAAGAAGAAGAAGAAGAAGAAGAAGAAGAAGAAGAAGAAGAGGGGTATAAAAAGGAAGGCACATGTGAAGGAAAATACAGCAAATAGAATTACGGAATAAATTATGTGGAAAAGAAATAACAAAGAAAAAGAGAAAGATAAAAAGTAATAATAATAATAATTTTGAACAAAA
>NW_007502180.1:0-261 GCF_000475195.1 Diaphorina citri
AGCCTGCCTTGTAAGCGCTAGGCCGCTGGTTCGATTCCCCTTCAAGGCGATCATTATCCTTAACAGATAAAGTTTCATTCTCGGAACCCCTAACCTTCTGTCTTCCTTCTCTCTTCGATTTTGGGACGATAAGACCTATCAATCTCTGTAAAAAGTAAGTAAATAAAAATATGTTTTACTTAAAACTCGATTATAGCCAGCCTAGTTAGCTTAGTTGGTAGTGCGTCTGCCTTGTAAGCGCTAGGCCGCGGGTTCGATTCC
>NW_007502181.1:0-261 GCF_000475195.1 Diaphorina citri
GACATCTCCACTAATATTGGGAGTTTTGACATCTCCACTAATATTGGGAGTTTTGACATCTCCACTAATATTGGGAGTCTTGACATCTCCACTAATATTGGGAGTTTTGACTTCTCCACTAATATTGGGAGTTTTGACTTCTCCACTAATATTGGGAGTTTTGACATCTCCACTAATATTGGGAGTTTTGTCATCTCCGCTAATATTGGGAGTCTTGACATCTCCACTAATATTGGGAGTTTTGACATCTCCACTAATATT
>NW_007502182.1:0-261 GCF_000475195.1 Diaphorina citri
CAAAAAAAAAAAAAAAAGTTGTACCGCAAGATCTGATTTGTTACTTGGACTTTTTTCAATGCAACCCTAAATAATTATTAAAACCCCTGAATTATCCTGAATTATTAATTAAACAATGTTGTGTCTTGCCACTTGTACAATAGAATTACATTAGTCCAGTAAGACAGAATAATAGTTTAGGCTTCCTAGTGTGTTCAATAATCTCTCCTTACCTTAGAAAGGTTGCCTAGAAAGCCCCTGTTTTATTAATAGTTCACATTA
>NW_007502183.1:0-261 GCF_000475195.1 Diaphorina citri
CACCCGGGCCAAACCAAGACCAGGTAGCACAAGGAAGGACTAATCGCAGGATTGCAAGAGGTCAGCTAATGGCCTCATCATACCACTGGCGTCCAATATCAGTCCATTTAGTTGGGCAGAATTCAAATGATTTCTGCCAGCCTAGTTATTTTGGAGGGTACTGCGTCTGCTTTGTAAGAGCTAGGCCGCGGGTTGGATTCCCGCCCGGGGTGAATTTTATCCTGAACGGACAATTTTTGTTCTCAGAACGGCTGGCTTTCT
>NW_007502184.1:0-261 GCF_000475195.1 Diaphorina citri
GTAATAACTGAGGGTATAAGGAGCTAGAGTAAGGAAGGATTTTGATCTTTTGAATGTCAGATTGGGGATCATTTGATTATTCTGAAGCAGGTTTTGAGCAGTATAAGTGAGGGATAGATATTCTATGCAGTAGTTAGGTTCTATTATCCCCCTAGTACCCGGATTTTGAGCAGGATAAATGTAGGATATTTTATTCTCATTATAATTGATTGAAGGCACCCTAAGCTAGACGTCATTGACTCCACAAATAGTGAGAGGGGG
>NW_007502185.1:0-261 GCF_000475195.1 Diaphorina citri
ACACAAAAAGACATCTTTTCTTTATTCTGCTATCGCCATTCGGCGAAAGCTAAAGCCGCTACAACAACAACAACAACAGGGTAGAGGAAAGCCAGCCGATAAAATTTGCCCTGGGCAGGAAGCAAACCGTGAACTAGCGCCTACAAGGCAGGCTTTTGTTCTCCAAGGCTATTCTCCAATATAACTTTTTTAGAGAGAGAGAGAGAGAGAGAGAGAGAGAGAGAGAGAGAGAGAGAGAGAGAGAGAGAGAGAGAGAGAGAG
>NW_007502186.1:0-261 GCF_000475195.1 Diaphorina citri
CCATAGGATGATTGCAGATGCTCAAACTTTTACAAAGACATTCTAATTTCTTAATTCTAATATTGGCAAGTAGCACTACCCACACGAGACTCCAGGTGTCAATTTTGCAATAAATTAATCATTAAAATATGACATAATGAAGATTGGTTTACTTTTAGAAATTTCTATCAGATTCCAAGTAGGCAAGACAAGACAACTGTGTTCTTGTTAGTGGAGACGCCAAAACTCTTTGTAAAATAGATCAGCTAGGAACCCCTGTAA
>NW_007502187.1:0-261 GCF_000475195.1 Diaphorina citri
TTTTTTTTTTTTTTTTTTTTAAGAGGTTTGACAGAGGGAACTGTAAGTGCTATGGTCTTATCGTCCCGAAATCGAAGAAAGAAGGAAGACAGGATAGGAGGAAAGCCAGCCGTTCTAAGAACGAACATTATCCCATCAGGATGAAATCCGCCCCGGGCGGGAATCGAACACGCGGTCTAGCGCTTACAAGGCAGACGCGCCACCAACCAAGCTAACTAGGCTGGCGATTACACGTCAAACTCCTTTGACGTCACTGTGTTA
>NW_007502188.1:0-261 GCF_000475195.1 Diaphorina citri
GGATGTTGTCAGCAAGAGAGGTAACACGGGATGGCAGGTAATGTCATTAACTCGGAACCTGTGTCCGGAGGCTCTTGACGCATGACCAATGCTGAGGACCTAGTGACGAAGGAAAGAGCAAGGATATAAGTTATAAGACTTATAAACAGAAACCGGCAGGATATGACACTTATTTTGCCGAAATATGGCATTTATTTTCCCAAAACGTGCAAAATAAATATTTTTTTTTTTTTTTAATAATCAGAGCAACTGGTCAGGTTT
>NW_007502189.1:0-261 GCF_000475195.1 Diaphorina citri
TCGACAACTCATTTCGTCAAATCGTCTAGCTACATAGTGGCGCTATACGAACGGCAAATAACTCACAAGCACAAAACTTCTTGTCTTGCCAGAACTTTGCGTTCAATTGTTTGGGTCATAAAAAACGTTTTTCTCCCTCTTGGCGATTGTGACTCATCATATCTGAAACAGAGAAAAAACAATAAAAAATGTAATTGTCGGTTTTCAAGAATTACAGGCTGAATTGGAGAACAAAGATGAAACAAATAGGCAAATAGCATT
>NW_007502190.1:0-261 GCF_000475195.1 Diaphorina citri
ACTACAGATCCTGTACTCTTGTCATTGATGTAATAGTTACCGGCAGCATACTTCAAGTCATCCAGACATCTGAAATACAAATCATCATGCAATACCTCCGTGTTAATCAAGAGAGCAACGGAATTCTTTTCATAGGGACATAAGGAACTGACAAAGTCTAGGGCACTTTTTAAGACCTACCAGGTAAAATATCTGAAAAGGCTCACAGCAAAAGAAAAGATCAGTGGTTGGGTGGAAGAGCTCCTCCAGGAGAATTATCTG
>NW_007502191.1:0-261 GCF_000475195.1 Diaphorina citri
TGTACATATGTGGCCCGCGAAGTACCTCCCAATGTAGGATGTGGCCCGCATGCACATAGAAGTTGGAAACCCCTGGTATAGGTACATAGGTCCTAAGGTGTATCCACACCTTTAGAGCAGGCTCCACAAGTACAACAGTTTACTTGACAAGCTTCGATTGAATAAGTTAGTAGTAGTGATTGTGAAATACTTGAACCTATGCAATGTTTGACCTATGTAGGTATTTCACTATTCACTGTATTATTATTATTATTTAATTTA
>NW_007502192.1:0-261 GCF_000475195.1 Diaphorina citri
TGGTAGGTACCTAACTCCTTCACATTGTTTGAGTATGCAAGACTGCAGTGTTGGCAGTATTGCATTCAAGTGGTTCGGGTACGTACTAACCCATAGGTTGCGGGGTTACACCTTATTTTGAAGGGGTTGATACCTGTTCTTGAAGGGGCTTTATACACCACATCAGGGGATTTACGATATAGGTACCAAATAAAGTTCTTTCTCGGAACGTCTGGCTTTCTCCTATCCTGTTGTTTCTCCTGTCTTCTATTTCGGGACGAT
>NW_007502193.1:0-261 GCF_000475195.1 Diaphorina citri
TTAGCTTGGAAGGTAACATGCTTGGCTTGTAAGCGCCAAGTCACGTGTTCGATGCCCGCCCGAGGCGAACTTTATCCGAAACAGATAACGTTGGTTCTCGGAACGGCTGGCTTCCTCCTATGTCCCCCTTTTCTCCTTTTCGACTTCGGAACGATACGACCTTCGCTGTTATAATTCCCTCTATCAAATCTCTTAAAGAAGATAGCCTCTCACATTGTACATACCTTACTTAAGTTGATCTCAAGTCACATCTCATACTTA
>NW_007502194.1:0-261 GCF_000475195.1 Diaphorina citri
CTCGAGTGCCTCGTAAGCGTTATGTCCCGGATTCGATTCCCGCGCGGGGCGAATTTTATCCTAAACATGTAAACCAGATGAAGTTCTTTCGGGAAGATGGGACCTCAGTCATCATCAGTACAACTCTTGAAAAAAAAAAATCGTTCAGTTCCAATTGAGCCACATTATTTTTTAGGCTTTCGGTAGGTATATGAATTACAGAATTAAAGGTTAAAGGCCAGTATTTGTTAGGTTTATATTAGACATCCTATGTATTAACAT
>NW_007502195.1:0-261 GCF_000475195.1 Diaphorina citri
ATTGCAATAAGAATTAGGTCCTTTTCAATATTCTCAACATTTTGACACTATCATTTGGAAAATAATTAACACCGTTAAACCTATTTTTTTGTCAAAGGAACACTAAACTTTTGCTTCTAGGATTTAATTTTAGAGTAATTAAATTAAAAGATCTCACCATTACCAGGCTTACCATTTATTCAGGTTGGGTGTCCAATGTCCATAATTCCTTCATTTCCTGTTTCTTTTCAGCCAAACCCAGAAATATTGTCTCTCAAGGAA
>NW_007502196.1:0-261 GCF_000475195.1 Diaphorina citri
CCCCCCCTGTCCATTTTCACCTCAACCTCCATATTCGCCTCCACCTCCACTTTCATGTCCACTTTCACCTCCACCTCCATTTTCACCTCCACCTCCACTTCCAATAGGTTAGGTTAGGTTAATTCAGGTTAGGTTAAGTTAGGTTAGATTAGGTTGGGTTGGGTTGGGTTAGGTTAGGTTGGTTTGGGTTAAGTTAGGTTGGGTTGGGTTAAGTTAGGTTAGATTAGGTTGGGTTGGGTTGGGTTAGGTTAGGTTAGGTTA
>NW_007502197.1:0-261 GCF_000475195.1 Diaphorina citri
CCTCTATCCCATTTTCACAGGAAATATGAAAGTTGCAGTAGGAAGAAAGGGGGAAGAAAAGAGAACGAGGAGAAGGGAGGAAGGGAAGGAGATGGGGAGAGAGAAAGGAAGAAAGAGAAGATAAAAAGTTAGGAGAAAATCGTATAGAAATGAATAGAAATATGTAGAAAGTGCTTCCCAAACTGTGTGCCGCGAGGAAGAGAAAAACCAGCCAAAGTGTTCAAAGGGTTCTCTCTGCTTTAAAAGAACAAGCAAAAGTCC
>NW_007502198.1:0-261 GCF_000475195.1 Diaphorina citri
CAATATAGAAAGTAAGTGACACACTAGATTCGGTTTTCACTATTACATCTATAGATGTAGTGACGCTGAATGTGTTAATGATCAAAGGACATATTTTGTGACAAGTGTTCATGATAAACTCAATTACATAATGTCTAGGTCTAGGTTGTTGTTGTTGTTGTTGTTGTTGTTGTTGTTGTAGCAGCTTTAGCTTTCGCCGAATGGCGATAGCAGAATAAAGAAAAGATGTCTTTTTGTATCTGCTATACACCGGGGTGATGG
>NW_007502199.1:0-261 GCF_000475195.1 Diaphorina citri
ATCTACAATTCTACAGAGGTAGGTAGATACATACAGTTTCTAATCAAAAGACTCAATCAATACTGTACCATTATCATTTGATCTAGAAAAATAATGTAAAAGGAACTAAAAAATCTAATCAGCTTCCATTAGTTTTTCTCTTAATGAAGACTTGCAGACCAAAATTGAAAGCTGGTATCCATCGAGAGACAGGGTGTTCGAAAATCTGAAGAACAAAAGAAACTAAGCACACTGAGAAAAAACTAGGGTGACTGGGTTCCG
>NW_007502200.1:0-261 GCF_000475195.1 Diaphorina citri
TGAAATTTTGATATCTCGAGAATTTTTCTAAATCACGTTCAAAATTTCAGATTGTTTCAATTTATTTTGACGTTTTTTACTTTCTATTATTTACCCTCTATTAATTTTAAATTCAGCCTCCCCTCTCTTGAATTTTCGAGCGGCTATTTTAATTATAATGGTTGGAATTCCTTTGGTGAAACGCTTACTTGTCTGGGTCATTTTCAACTAAATTCTGTTTTGTCTGGGTTAATTTCCACTAGAATGACATGGTAGAATAGA
>NW_007502201.1:0-261 GCF_000475195.1 Diaphorina citri
ATTTTCTCTGGCTTTTCCCCCTCTATCTTTTTGTCTTTTCCCTCTCTAATTTTCTATGGCTTTTCCCCCTCTATCTTTCTGTCTTTTCTCTCTCTAATTTTCTCTGGCTTTTCCCCCTCTATCTTTTTGTCTTTTCCCTCTCTAATTTTCTCTGGCTTTTCCCCCTCTATCTTTTTGTCTTTCCCCTCTCTAATTTTCTCTGGCTTTTCCCCCTCTATCTTTTTGTCTTTTCCCTCTCTAATTTTCTATGGCTTTTCCCCC
>NW_007502202.1:0-261 GCF_000475195.1 Diaphorina citri
TCTCCATTCTCTCTCTCTTTCTCAAATAAGGTCAAAACGTTTGGAAATCAAATGAAATTGACAAGTTTGTACTTTTTTCAGGGACAAATCTTTTGTACTGTCTCTTGGTATTCGAACCCCGATTTTCTCATTAAATGTTGTCTCATTTTGCCTTGTAAGCGCTAGGTCGCGGGTTCGATTGCCACCCCGGGCGGATTTTATCCTCAACGGATGAGGTTCGTTCTGGGAACAGCGGACTTTCTTTCTCCTATCCTGTCTTCG
>NW_007502203.1:0-261 GCF_000475195.1 Diaphorina citri
GGTGAGGATGATGCTGATATAAAAGAATTATCCGATAATTTTAGACTGGCCTTGGAAAGTACCACAATGCTATCTTGGAAGTTAAGTTAAACTGTGTGTGGTTATAGCTATTGAGGACAACTCATTTGATGCCTATTAATTTTGTATGCTGTCATACAAAATTACAAATACTAGGTAGCAGGTATACGTATACCTACTTTTGGATCTGTGTAAGGTACTTCTTCCATCTGATCATAAATCTTATAATGCCTGAATAAAATT
>NW_007502204.1:0-261 GCF_000475195.1 Diaphorina citri
TCATAGAAAGACAATAGGTAGGTAATAAATTAAAACTATAAAAATTGTAGGTTAGGTGCTTACAGCAGGTTATAGAAAGTCTTGTGATGTTCTCACCAGATTTTTTTTTTAAGGAAAAGGAATATTGTATTCCCTTCCTTCCTCACTTGACTTAACCTTAAGCTAACCTTAAAACCTCAACGAGAGAGAGAGAGAGAGAGAGAAAAAAGACGAAGAAAGAAAAGAAAAAAAAAAAAGAATAAAAAGAAGATTAAAGGAAAG
>NW_007502205.1:0-261 GCF_000475195.1 Diaphorina citri
CTCGGCACCATAGATCATGGCAGGTCTGACAACCGTCTTATGTATTTTCCCTTTCAATCTCACATTCATCCTTCTATCGCACAACACTCCTGTCATCTTCTTCCAATTCATCCACGCCACGTTTATCCGGTGGGCTATTTCGCAATCCAGCTCGCCTTTACTGTCAATGGTGGATCCGAGATATTTGAACTTGTCTACGGTATTCAAACCAACGCCACCTAGATGGATCTTCTCAGCAGTTTCAACTCCAAAGTTCATTTG
>NW_007502206.1:0-261 GCF_000475195.1 Diaphorina citri
CTCCCCCTCTCAACGGATGTGTAATCCCCCCTGGGACTTACATCTTTGTGGGAGAGGAAGTTGTTATATTTTCAGAGAGAATCATTTTCAGGAAAAAGAGAAGCAGCCATCATTGCAGAAATTAAGAAGGCGGTATTACTTTACCAACTTTATTATTTTATTTCCGTTACTATTAGGTATTATTATTATTATTACCATCAGTATTATTAGATATTGTTTCAAAGATAATGTTGTGTCCTTATAACTCATCGTCATCGGGAA
>NW_007502207.1:0-261 GCF_000475195.1 Diaphorina citri
AAAAACAAGTGTCCACTGGTTGCAAATAGGTATTGCAACAAATTGACTTATGCAAGACATTTTCAAGCAGGAACAACAAGAAACTGCTCTGTGTTTAGAGTCCCTTACAGAAGTCAACTTCTATAGTTCTTTCCCCCCAGTGGATTTATAGCTGTAGATAAGAAGTTTGTGCTCAACAGCTCATTATTGTAAATGTAAATGCAGTTTCTTTGTGTTATTATGTCACAACTTTGGTGCTCACTGCAGCATTGTAGGATTTTT
>NW_007502208.1:0-261 GCF_000475195.1 Diaphorina citri
GTTAGGTGGTAGAGAACGCCTAAGGCGTTAACCTCGCCTAGTGGTTGCCTTCCACTCAAGAGTCTATTATTATTATTCAAGCAAAAAGATCCCGAAATCCAAGAAAAAAGAGGACAATATAGGGGAAATCAAGCCAGCTGCTCCCAGAACGAACCCAATCTATTTATATAATAAAGTTCGCCCTAGGAGGGAATCGAACACGCAACCAAGCGCTCACATCAAGGTAGGCACCATCCCAGCTAACTAGACTTGCAGTGAGTT
>NW_007502209.1:0-261 GCF_000475195.1 Diaphorina citri
ACTGGTTTTCGGGGGATTTTTTTATGAGGTGTAATAGAGGGAATCCTTCTACAGGGCATGAGGTACACAATAGGGCTGCCTGGAAGGGCCTGACAAGAAACGCCGACCCTATTTAAATAGGAAAAGGCTAGGAAGAAGAGTAGGGGAACTACATAATTATATGGTAACAACTAAGGTCTTATCGTTCCAAGAACGAACCTTATGGATGGTTCTTTTCTGTTTAATGCTGTTCAATTAAGATGGAGAAAAAAAGAAAAGGTT
>NW_007502210.1:0-261 GCF_000475195.1 Diaphorina citri
AAAAATTTTCAACTGTCTGTCTTCTATTTCTATATGTAACTTCCATTGCTATGTAGGTAACTATCTTGTCCTGATGCCTAGTAACTACATAGGTATCAAGGAATCATTGTATAACACACCACGAGATGGTCATGCTATGACACAGACTCGTAGATTCCAATGTAGCAGATGTTTCATTGCTAAGAAATACTGACAGACTCAGGTTTGACGTTAGGTCTGCCAGATTTTTGGAACGTGTGTGACGGAAAAAGCTCGAGACCT
>NW_007502211.1:0-261 GCF_000475195.1 Diaphorina citri
CACAATACTAGTCTATCGTTAACGCGATATTCACAATTCCGTTGTCAAAAATACATTTTCCGGAGTTTTTTTTATTATCATTTATTTTAACAAATGAGATCATTTAACTTGCATGTTATTTCCTGAAGTGTATACGTGAGTTGCGTGGGTAAGGTACCTTGCGCAAAATCGTACCATCTAACAGTCGCTAACCGCGAATCGCGTTAGCCTGGTAAGGAAGAGAACAAGGGTTCAAATCCCAATCAAGGGATGAAATTTTAC
>NW_007502212.1:0-261 GCF_000475195.1 Diaphorina citri
GTAGTAGCCTACTGCTGGAGTAAAGGGACTTTACAGTCCTATGCGAGCAGTATAAATAAGCACTATTATTATTATTACTTTATAAGGGTTTCCGGTACATCAGTCGACAGATATCGTCTGGGTGAGTCTGTACCTTTAGAGAGTGCCTCTCCAAACAACCGTAACACTCTGTAGGAAAGTTACAAAGTTTAATGGTTTTCGCGTGTCTACTAAAATGTTTCGCAGCGCCACAACTTTAACTTTGTGTTGGGAGAAAGTTTA
>NW_007502213.1:0-260 GCF_000475195.1 Diaphorina citri
GAAGGGTGAAAGGGGGAGAGAAGGGAAGAGAAAGAAGTTACAAAGGAGGAGAAAGAGAAAATTGAGGAGGAGGAGGAGGAGAAGGAGAAGGATGAGGAGGAGGAGAAGGAGGAGGAGGAGAAGGAGAAGGAGAAGGAGGAGGAGGATGGAGGGAGAGAAAAGAGGCGAAGGGTGAAAGGGGAAGAGAAGAGAAGAGAAAGAAGTTACAAAGGAGGAGAAAGAGAAAATTGAGGAGGAGGATGAGGAGGAGAAGGAGGAGG
>NW_007502214.1:0-260 GCF_000475195.1 Diaphorina citri
GTCCCGCTGTTACATTTGTTTTCTGGAGCGGAAATCGAGACGCTAGTCTGCAGTACGCCGGAGATTTCTGTTGATGTGTTGAAGCAAGTGACGTTTTATAAGGGTAAGTCCTTTACTGATCTTGGACTTCCTAAAAACGCTGAAAATTCTAATCTAAATCAAGATTTATTTGTGGTGAAGTAGTAGAGCTTCTTTTACTATTTCTGTCATTGCTATCTCTCTCTCTCTCTCTCTCTCTCTCTCTCTCTCTCTCTCTCTCT
>NW_007502215.1:0-260 GCF_000475195.1 Diaphorina citri
GATGAAAAACACCAACACCACCTAATCACGGTAAAAGGCAGAGAATATCTTGGTTGGAAAATTAATTGGCAAAGAAAATTAATTCATCATGTTCACTTACAGGTATGACAAGAACACATTGGAATCGGGAATCAAAGCTCTGATTGGAGCTTCCAATGTTGTAGAGTTCTCCTATGTTGATGGAAAGGATCCCATCATTGTCACCAAGGACTTCTATACCGCAAAGGTAAGCCTGTATGTAGTTATGTAGGGGGAAATTT
>NW_007502216.1:0-260 GCF_000475195.1 Diaphorina citri
AACAATTTGTATTAAAGTTACGATTGCACATAATTTGAAGGATTAAGCCGTACTTTATTATGTGCCTTTTTATCTAGCCCAAAGAGAAATTTCGTATGATAACTTGGAAAAAAAATGTTCCTAAATCATTCTAGGAATTGAACCCGGAACCTTGTACATGGAAACGGTACTTACTTGGCTCGACTTTGATAACTTTGATTGCTGCGAATTGATTTGTACTTAGTCGTTTGGCCTGAAACATAGAAGAAAATGAAAAGCTA
>NW_007502217.1:0-260 GCF_000475195.1 Diaphorina citri
TTAACCATATTTCAGAGCCATACTCTGTGAACACCATATCACGGGGCGGGGGTTACAAAGGTTTAAATATTAAAACATTAAATATTAAAGATAGTATAGTGCTTTATTTATAGACTGTCGAATTGGGAGATGTAGGCGTTTAGGCCCTTTATCTCAACCATTTAGTATTACATCACTTTATGCCATCAGATTAATATTGATATTGGCAAAATTGTGCCTTTATATATTTTTGATTATAGGTAAACACAAAAGTAGATAGT
>NW_007502218.1:0-260 GCF_000475195.1 Diaphorina citri
TTACAGTTTAAAAATTAACTTACCCTACTTCGCACTTAGGTACCAACTTTTTTTTTTAATTGAACTCCTAACTTCTTCCAGTAGGTACTAAGTTTTTTGGAATCTAGTATCAAATCTAAATTACCTTCATGATAAAGTCTCTACTCAGCGTGACAAAGGTCTTGTTATTTGGATTGACTGCAATAGACACAATGGCTGTCTTATGAGGCTTTTCATAAATCTTAAGCAGTTCTCCATATTTCTGCGAGTAGAGCTTGGTT
>NW_007502219.1:0-260 GCF_000475195.1 Diaphorina citri
AAATCCTACATATTAATATAATTATCGTGGCTACCACATACACAAAATAAGTACCACATAATATGAGACTATCTGAATGGGACTATCAATGGTCGAGTGTTTTCACTTTTATAGTAGTACCATGATAACACACTACTGGACTACTATTAGTGATATATCGAATGCTGAGTTAAATATCCGTTCTATTCAGTTGTATACGTTTTGAGTTTTGATCAAATGGTTTTGCCATTGGTTATTCGGTTGCCAACCAAATTTGGTTG
>NW_007502220.1:0-260 GCF_000475195.1 Diaphorina citri
GATCGTGTAGCAGTTCAAGGTCATTGTAAAATTTGTCCTACTTTGGTCCCTCTCGCCTCTATTTCATCTTTCTACCTTTAGCATTTAGGTGACTAATTAGAAAACTTTTAAATCAAAATGTACAGCAGATAACAGCTAACTGCAGCCTTAAACAAAGCCGAAATCCATGTTTCTACTACTAGTTCCTCAATTACAGCCTGTATCCCTCCCCGTCTAACGTTAAGCTTTGCTCGAGCAATTTGAGAGCACGTAAAAAACCT
>NW_007502221.1:0-260 GCF_000475195.1 Diaphorina citri
AATCGAACCCGGGAACTCTGGCGTGAAAGCCTAATGTGATACCCTCCCGGCCACGAAGGGTGCTAATAAGCAACCTTCGCTTCCTGTTCGCAAGGAGAGGTATTTTGTCGCATTGCGTTGTTCATAAGGGAAATGTTAAATCAGACATCTCCACTATTTTTAATTCCTTGCACATTGCATACTTATAGAGATTAACGGCGTTCATAAGATTTGAATGTCTATTGATCTATGATTCTATGGCCCGGCTAGTGGCTAGCATG
>NW_007502222.1:0-260 GCF_000475195.1 Diaphorina citri
TAATCTTGTTGTTTTCTCCGGGTAAGATGCAAATCATACATTATTAAATACATGTTTTCATGTTGGAATACTTACACATGCATTATGGAAAGTACAATAGAGACTAGAGGTTGAGAGCTACGATGTACGGGGTTGTAAGCGTTCATTAAACGCTGCTGGTGTTGTAGAGATGATATACGATCGTAGCAAAGCCATGCTATAAATCCTAACGGAATGTGAGTCACCTTCCCATTAAATGAGACTTATGTGAGGTACTTTCC
>NW_007502223.1:0-260 GCF_000475195.1 Diaphorina citri
CAAACTGGAGAAACCTAGCTGGAAATAGAAATCAATGGAGAGAAAATACAATAAGAAAGATTGAAGCTTACCAAGAAATGACCATCAAAGAAAAAGAAACAAAAAGAGCAAACCGACATAGTGAAGAAGAGAAAAGCGGACACCTGGCAGTGCAGAGCGGACACCTGGCAGTGTCCGCTCTACAGCTTCAGCAGAGAAGGAAGACATGGGAGAAGATATGTGATTTCCCACATGACACAAAAACATGGCCAACAAACTCC
>NW_007502224.1:0-260 GCF_000475195.1 Diaphorina citri
CACATTATTTATTTGATAGTGCTACAGAAATTGTTTGGTTTCACTTTGACTGTGACTTTCCTGGTTTCATTCACTTAAATTCCCTAGGATTCAATAATTGACAAATTTCTTTAAATATCCTGAGTTCCTGAGGTCCTATGACTATGACCCAGAATAGAACTCATTGAGTACCCATATCTATGACTACTAGTTTACACTCTGTATATCGTGAAAACTTTTTGAAACACACTGTATTCCAACCAATATAGAACGATTTAATA
>NW_007502225.1:0-260 GCF_000475195.1 Diaphorina citri
GACTTTACTTTCGGCTGCAAAGTAAGAATACGCGTTTCTCAATGATAAACAATCTTTTCCCATCAATTTGTTAGACTTATAATTACTAATTCATTTGCCTAGGTATACTAATCCCTTTAATATTTGAACAAACGAAGTGAATTTCAAGTTTTATCTCGACAATTTCCCATTTAATTTGCCATTTTGTTCCGTGAGTGATCGAAAGGTCAAATGAAATCTGCTAAAATGTTGAAAATACATTTTTCATTAGTTTTTGGGCT
>NW_007502226.1:0-260 GCF_000475195.1 Diaphorina citri
GTGATGACGCTCATGGCATTCGGCCGCACAGGCCCGGTCCAACTCTGGTGATGGCCAGCTCTTCACTGGCGGGTGGGGAAATAGAAACTCCGTTTGAGAGGGTTGATCGCCCGCTGATGTCGGGGTAGCGACCGACGGTGCCTGAGGAGCGGCCAAAGGTGGGGCCGGAGCGGGGGCCGAAATCGAGGGTGGAGCGGAGGCCAGAATTGGGCCTGGGGCGGAGGCCGGAATTGGGGCTGGGGCGGAGGCCGTGGGGATCT
>NW_007502227.1:0-260 GCF_000475195.1 Diaphorina citri
CTTGGGGCTGAAAGCGCCTGCCCAATCTGATAAAAACTTGGGAGTTGTCTTCCATGGAAGCGGGCAGGGGCGAGGGGGATCCCGGCAAAATTTAGCACAGTCTGCGCTGAATGCAGAGCTAAAAACGCCTGTCGAAGCTGAGAAAGGCTTAGGGCTGAAGACGCCTGTCCAAACTGCGAAAGACTTGAACGGAGGGTTTGGCCTCCATGGAAGACAGAGGAGGGGGCAATTCCGTCAAAAGTTGGCGCAGTCTCCCGGAA
>NW_007502228.1:0-260 GCF_000475195.1 Diaphorina citri
AAAGAATTTTCCGAAGGTTTCTCGAAATCTAAAAGTTTGGCCGTCAAGTATCTGTTGATATGATGTGTGGTTCCAGCTAGTGCTGCACTCCCCAAGGGACTAATGTTGACACGTTTCCTACAATCTATTAACCGGTTGATGTCACGTTGGAACATACTGGCATATGCCAGTAAGTAGTGGCCCAGAGAAATAGGTTGAGCAATCTGGAAGTGGGTAAAGCCAGGCATAATGGTCTTGGCATGTTTGTCACTCAAGTCAGT
>NW_007502229.1:0-260 GCF_000475195.1 Diaphorina citri
CACCGCTGTACATGAATGCCTCTTCCATTTGTCATTGTTTTGGAATTATCCCGTGAGTTTGTACAATGTTACTTACGGAGACGTTTCGTATTGTGGTTGTAATGAGGATATGTGTGTAAGTTAGAGTTTGAGCCTAGCATCACATGTTCACACGCTGTACAATGGGTCTTCAACAACGTTTGGGTCTTTTTCGAGATAAAGAAATGGATGATAAAATGAAGCGGATAGTGTTTGTACACATAATACTTATCCTTGTGTTT
>NW_007502230.1:0-260 GCF_000475195.1 Diaphorina citri
TTTTTCTTGCTTCTGTAATACGAAATTACTTTTGACAATGGTATTACATAGATTTCCAACTTTTGTGCTGTATGGGATTTTCAATTTTCTCACACAAATGACAACAAAGTCACGTTTTTTTAGAAAGAAGAAAGAAGACGAAGAAGGAGGAGGAGAAAGAAGAAGAAGAAGAAGATGGAGGAGGAGGAGGAGGAGGAGGAGAAGAAGAAGAAGAAGAAGAAGATGGAGGAGGAGGAGAAGAACAAGAAGGAGGAGGAGAA
>NW_007502231.1:0-260 GCF_000475195.1 Diaphorina citri
GGAACTTTAGCAGTTACAAGTCCCTCTCTTAAAAAAAAAAAAAAAAATAAAAAATAAATAAATAAATACCTTGTTTGGGTTTACATTGTGGAGTTAAAGGGACTTTTTAGTCTCATTCGAGCAAAATAAACAGTACCCACTCAAAACTGACTGTGAGAGGCACAATTATTGCAAAACTAAATTCTAGATCTATTGTACTTAACCCTAATACAAAATGTTCAATTGAAAAAAAAAAAAAAAAAAAAAAAAAAAAAAAAACC
>NW_007502232.1:0-260 GCF_000475195.1 Diaphorina citri
ATATTATACTGTTATCCACCTTTGACGAACTCAGTTGACCTCCAAAAACGTCCAAAGTTGACCTCGATAGCACTCAAAGTTGATAACACAGAACTTGACAGCAAAATGATCGAACTCGATAAAAACTCTCGAATAGGAAAAGTCAAACTATTGGGTGCTAATGCTAAGGGGAAAATCGTTAGCAGTTTCCTTCGGAAAATCCAAACAAACGTAACCTCACGTTCGTTATTTATTCAAGAGCTTTCGTTTTATTTTCTCTC
>NW_007502233.1:0-260 GCF_000475195.1 Diaphorina citri
CAGTACTGATCCGGACGGGTGACCATCTGGGCAGTAGAGTGCGGCTTTTCCCAGCCCCACTCAGGCTGGGTGAGGTTAATGTGAGGAGGCGGGTAGCTTGTCACCGAATCGATGGTCTGCAAGAAGGTTCTGACAAATCTATTTTCCGACAAAACAGAATCGCAACATGAAAGTGAGAGATGCCATCGTAAGATGCCAAAGATAGGTTAGATTAGTTCCATTCATTGATCCTTCTTTTCAATTTCCTCTATTAAGGACCT
>NW_007502234.1:0-260 GCF_000475195.1 Diaphorina citri
TTTTTGTTTTTATGACTACAATTTTGGAATACCACTGGTTCGATAGCATTCTTTAAGCCCTTTCTTTTGATACAATTGGATCTTGAAAAAGTTCCTCCAGTTCAGACTTATGTGGCGTAGACCCAGAGGTGGGCCAATAAATGGTACGTTTTTTAGGTGGGCGAATAAATGGTACACTTACCCTATATCTAAATGATACGTGCCAGCCACGGATCCACTTTGGTCAAAAGCTTATGATTAAGGACGTAAAGTCAACATCA
>NW_007502235.1:0-260 GCF_000475195.1 Diaphorina citri
AACTAACTGTTTCAGTATCTTATGTATAGTTTCCGTGTTCTATTGTTTTGTTTCATTCCCCCTACCTTTCTTCTTCTTCTTCTTCTTCTTCTTCTTCTTCTTCTTCTTCTTCTTCTTCTTTCTTTTCACTGCTTAATGTAGTCACCGTTAACATCATACGTTTCTTGCTGTGAGATATGTACAATAGTGATGGGACTCGAGTGAGATTTTTCAACTCGATTATTTTCTACTCGATTATTTTCCAACTCGAGTTGTAACTC
>NW_007502236.1:0-260 GCF_000475195.1 Diaphorina citri
GCTTTGTGTATTAAGGAAGTGTGGAAGAATTGACATTTTCAATTTTATTTATTTTTTATTATTATTATTCCTTCTAATGAAAAAAGGAGGAAGACAAGAAGAGCATACTGGGTAGAAAAATTGATACGGTATTTGATAATGGATGTACCTTATGGAACGATCCTGTAATTGGGGATGTTAAAATCATCATCATCATAACTATCAATCTTGAGATTGGTTTGTAGTTCTCCACGCTCTTCTATCAGAAGTCTTCCTCTTCA
>NW_007502237.1:0-260 GCF_000475195.1 Diaphorina citri
TAGTGGGAAGGATAAATTCCTTACGTCCCTTTGAACCTTTGAACTCAAAGGTCGAGGAGTGTCTGGCAGTATGTCTGCGTGAGAACAAATAAACCCAACCCTGTTCTGGAAAATCGATAGGGGGGTTTGAATTTTCCCGCCAAAAGATCTGTGTTTTCCATGGCATAAATATTGGTATCATTTGAAATGGACTTATCTCTTGCATAACTATAAGTACATATTGATAGTGAATTACCTACTTATTTCGTTTCGTTTTTTAC
>NW_007502238.1:0-260 GCF_000475195.1 Diaphorina citri
TCTACCGCTACCACACTCTAGCGCTAGTAGTTCTCAAAGCGCGCGAATTTTTGAAAACGTTTGTTTTCATTTTAGTATTTTTTGCAAGGAGCTTCCTACCTTATAGCTCCATGATTTTTTGTTTGAAACTCATATTGGTTATTGGAACATCGTAGCATCATACTGACAGATTTATCAGCAGGAAAGGTAAAACCTGAGTAATTGGACCAAGTGGACAGAGAATGTAAAGCATCTTGGATGGAAATCTGAAGGGTATGGGG
>NW_007502239.1:0-260 GCF_000475195.1 Diaphorina citri
GTGTGTCATGCGCAGAAACCAAAACTCGTCGAGCATCGTCACGATCCCCAAAAAAAAATGCGTTGCGAAATCTGTCTAATAATGAAACCTCATCCCTCTAAGGCCCTGGGGTTTCTCCCTACTTCGGGGTCTTCTAGAGCTGTGAGGTACAAAAGAAACATCACCATTATGCTTGTTCATTGAATATTAGGGAGATTTCGCATCGAATCCTGATCCCCATAACGCAACCCATGTTGGCGCCATCTTGTTTACATCATGTT
>NW_007502240.1:0-260 GCF_000475195.1 Diaphorina citri
GGCAAACCTGCCATAATAAAGACGGACATGACCAAACCCATGCAATCATTCACCATAGCCATGGCTCGGAAAATTCTCCTCAAAACCAACAACCCCAAGGCTATCAGTCAACATTTCCTCCGAGAATTCAACCGACAGTTCAAACCTAACTGGCACTGTGTGGTGGGACATTGCTATGGGGCGTGCGTCTCCTTTCAGAAGGGATCCTTCATGTATTTATCCATGGGACCTTTCAGTATATTGCTCTTCAAAATACAGGA
>NW_007502241.1:0-260 GCF_000475195.1 Diaphorina citri
CGCCTGCGGCGCTGAAAATTTCAAGTTCGATCAGCCCAAACTGGGGGCCCCGCGCCTTTGAAACTGCCCCGGGCCCCGTGGGGGGCTAATCCGGCCCTGCACGAGATGTGAATTAAGATCAGAAACTAAAGCACTACTTATACTTGGACTTATGGAAAACTTAATTAAAAGTCATTTCAGAATGATTTCTTCGATTTCTTTAACATTGTAAACATTAATACTAGGTTGATTCGACTATGTTAGTTTACATGGATAAAAGT
>NW_007502242.1:0-260 GCF_000475195.1 Diaphorina citri
CAGGCTGGACAAAATGACATTTTTAATTTTCCCCCTGAGTCAACACTTAACTTGGGCATGGAGTTGGCATGTACATACCTACCTTGTGGTTTTTCCGACTTTTCGGGCCTAATATCTAGTCACAAATAATATTATGAAGTAAACAAGGTATATTCTTTTTTTTATAATTAAGCAAGGTCTAGTGTATTAATTATGTATTGTACCATGTTAAACCCATAAAATACACGAGACCTTGTTTAGACTGCTGGGGTAAAGGGACT
>NW_007502243.1:0-260 GCF_000475195.1 Diaphorina citri
AAAAAAAAACTGCTCACCGAAATGCATTCGTCTTTATTATATAACTGGCTTTGTGTTGTTTACCTACACCTATCTTCACAATCTTTTTGAATGCAAAATGGGTTTAGACAAGGTTCCTCATTTCGCCATAAATATTCAGGACGTCTGAAAATGCATTTTATGCAGCTACCCCGTTTATTCTGCCACCCTGATTGTTCATTTTCAAAAAAGAGACATAAATCACGAATATAGAAAATCTAAACACAATGGGTTAGACGCAC
>NW_007502244.1:0-260 GCF_000475195.1 Diaphorina citri
GTGTATAGGTGACTAGACTAGACTAGATTATACATATGTATAGTGTATAGGTGACTAGACTAGACTAGATTATACATACAGGATGTTTAACCTAAAAGTGCCCCATAGGAATTTAACCCGTAAAATCAGTTTTTTCCCCATAAAAGTCCCCAATACACTTCTTGGGTCCACTAAGCATTCTTTCTTATGGAACTTTTGACGAGGAATCGATTGGTGTAACTTTCAAGACTGTTCGACTTACAGTTAAGGAGTTACGGGTT
>NW_007502245.1:0-260 GCF_000475195.1 Diaphorina citri
GAAAATAGTTCCACTTCACAAAATTCATTTTATACCTGTTGTCCAAGTTTCGGGGTATGAAAATGGTAGGTAAAAAAATTTTAGTTCCTCTCTTATGCAGATTCCAATAGGGTTGAATTTCCTCCCTCTCCAACTTTTGATAATTACGACCCCTAAATCCCCGAAATGATAAAGTTACAACCCCTAAATACCCAAAATAATAAAATTACGACCCCTAAATAGCCAAAATGATAAATGACTGAGATATTTTGTTCACAACC
>NW_007502246.1:0-260 GCF_000475195.1 Diaphorina citri
TAGGTGTTTGAGTGTTTCGATGGGCGGCTTGAGGTCTCTTTGTTGGTGGCACTGGGACTTTTGGTCCTAGGCTGCCGGTCTAAAATTCTAAATGAGACGTTGCTTACATAGGGCTGGCAAACGCTATGCCATGTCTACCAACTTGGTCTTTCGACAGATCGTTGAGTGTGTATAGGAATTATAGGATATTTGTGTAAATTTCACTGTTCACAGAGACCTGAAGTTTTGGGCAAATATCGTGTATACTCGCAACGCTCTGT
>NW_007502247.1:0-260 GCF_000475195.1 Diaphorina citri
CTCTCATGTATTAAAATATATGTATATAAAAGAGTAATACGTAATGAATTCAACTTGACAATATTCACCTTTCTTTTTCATAGAAGCTTTTAACACCACTGTGTGATTGTCAAGGCTCTTACTGACGGGGTGTTTTTAGCATCCACATTCGGTGACAAGCTATATTACCCGCCTACCCAGCTTGAGTGGGTCAGGGAAAATCCAGGAGTACGCAATTACCAAATGGTCACCCATCCGCATACCAACCACGTTCAACGTTG
>NW_007502248.1:0-260 GCF_000475195.1 Diaphorina citri
AAAGGTCAACATCATCTCGTGACAAAAGGTAATGAAAATTGGAATCACCAAGATTAAATTACTTCTTCATAAAACCTGTCTCTCGAGACAGTTGAACTCTCGAAGACCATAGGTAAAACCAAGAATGGTTGAACCAAACCAAATGTGGGGAATCGAACCCGGGAACAGCACAAGTTTTCAACGATACCAACGATCGACCGTCACAAGTTTTAGTTACGACAATTTGTCGTTTTAAAATGACAACAATAAATTATTGTGTA
>NW_007502249.1:0-260 GCF_000475195.1 Diaphorina citri
ATCCGTTATTTTCCACACTCCCGATATTTTGTTCTTTGGCAAACATTGTTAGAGAATTCATCACATGTTTCTAGGTTTGAACCATGGTCGATTATGTTGATTATTGATATCACATCAAATCAAACGATGTTCAGCTCTACTGCTGACAGTTCTGATGGTATAAAATGAGTTTCATTCCACTGATAGGTATGTCATTACATTTATTACCTACTCAATCACAAAAAAAGCACCAAATTCATTCATTTTTTTAATATTTTCCA
>NW_007502250.1:0-260 GCF_000475195.1 Diaphorina citri
TGGTGTATTTTTATCAAGACAACACAAACATACATGAGATCAGGCCCGTACTCAACGAGTGGAAGTCTCACGAGCCCTAATAAAATAAACAAGGGCGGCACATCAAGCAAGGTTCTGTCTTTCTCATCTCCTACTCTCCCCTATTTTCTTACTCTGTCCCAAAAATGTCATCAGCCATTGAATTCGGGCCTCAGACATAAAATATAATACCTAGCTCACTAGCTCTGCTCCTATAGATTTTATAAATTGTTTTTCGTGAC
>NW_007502251.1:0-260 GCF_000475195.1 Diaphorina citri
CCCCCCCTTCTTTGCCATCCTAAGATAACAAAAGCCATGCCGCACAGCAAGTCAATGTTGCCAATAAGCAATATTTTGATAGCGGTATCACAGCCAGCCAAGTCAATGCTTCTTTCCTCTTCCTTCCACTCTACTTCACCTATTCCTTCTACCCCTTTTCCGTCCACTTCTTCTGTCCCTACCACTTTCCCTTATTCTTCCACGCCAGTTACTTCTACTTTGTCATTTACTTCTTTACCCTTCTCTCCCTTATCTTCTTC
>NW_007502252.1:0-260 GCF_000475195.1 Diaphorina citri
GTTGAACTCATAATTTTGTAGAAATAAAGGCATGCAAAACTTTGAGTCAAAACTTGTAACTTCGTTCAACTAACCGTTTCTTCGTATAGGTAGATAGGTACGCAAAGATTTCATCGCATTTTTTTCTTTCAAAAAGAAACGTTGGCAAAAAGTCATGATCTCCCAAATTCCTGTGCATCTTATACTTATACCTTGTAATACCTACATCCGTATTCCCTAATGTACGGATCAAGTGAGTAAGTTAACAAGCTATTAAATTC
>NW_007502253.1:0-260 GCF_000475195.1 Diaphorina citri
TAAAAACCGACTGGCGATGGCTCGCTGCGAGTGCTGCTCGGGGTGAGGAAACTCGGGGGATTTTACCCATCTACACGAGGCGAGGGAGCGGAAGCGAGGTAAATGCGCGAGTAGACTCGCTTCGTCTAAACCTACCTTTACAAAGAGGAACGAGTCAAGTTTCGTTTCAACAGCAAATTTTCCCGTCCAATAAAAGTCAAGTGTTTTTCTTCTCTCAATTTGACACGAAATTTGTGTAGATAAAAAGGAGCGATGTAAAT
>NW_007502254.1:0-260 GCF_000475195.1 Diaphorina citri
ATCAGGTGTCAGCTAGTCCTGACCCTGACAGGCAAACCTTTTCAGCCGTACCTGTCAGGTCTACCTGATAGTGTGTGTGCTCGTCAGGAATTGGGTAGACCTGACAGGCGGACCTGATCAGGTGTACCTGTCAGGTCTACCTAATAGTGAGTGGCTGGCATTTGGAAAATGATTTTATCAGGTCCATGTCTACACTATGACCCTCGAGGACTGAACAGAGCGAAAAACTTTGAACAATAAGCTAAGCCGAAGCCTTTGAA
>NW_007502255.1:0-260 GCF_000475195.1 Diaphorina citri
CGCTAATTGCGTAATCTGCATACATCATACCGTTCGTCGTATCTTTTGAATCTAATTTATGTCCTAGCACAATGTTAGGAACGGTGATACGGGGGGTGGGAAAGTCCTAAATGTGCCCGCTCTTAGTAGCTGGTAACATGCAATGTATGAATATATGCAAGGCTAGTAACTATGCATTTATTAGGACTTCAACATAAAAGGGTGAACAGGAGACGTACGCAGCCCCTAGGCCAATGACTCATTCCCTATGTTACGATCAA
>NW_007502256.1:0-260 GCF_000475195.1 Diaphorina citri
TATTATTATTATTATTATTATTATTATTATTATTATTATTTATTTTTTTTTAACCAATCCGGACACATAATGCATAAAATAAAATTATATATTACCACATATTTCCCCTTTAATGTGTAGAAAAAGTAGAAAGAAATAAGAAGCCGTTCTAATATTTTTTCCCCTAAATATCATTATCTTTTTTTATATTATAAGAACGAGATCCATTCACATTTCACATTTCATAGTTCACACACTGATCGCTCTATCTCTAGAACCAC
>NW_007502257.1:0-260 GCF_000475195.1 Diaphorina citri
TACTTTCCTTCCTATAGGATAAGGAAAGTAAAAAGGCCTCTGTGCTGCCTTTTCGAGCGCAGAGGGGCATAATAAAATACGACTTTTCTTACCTGAATATGTGCCTTGTATCGGTACTCGTAATGTGTAAACTGCGTCTTCTTTCCTACCGCCTCACTGAAGATCATACTCTGCTCAAACAAGAACACCTGTAGCTCCTTACCACGACTGTTACTACTAGAACTAGAAGCTACAGAGGTCTCTGTACAATACAGAGGTCC
>NW_007502258.1:0-260 GCF_000475195.1 Diaphorina citri
GCTTGATATGGAGATTGTTAAAGTGCACTGATTCATTAGAGTTAAAGCTCAAACAGCATTTGAATCAAGTATTGGATTTTCTGCTATTGGTATGCGCTCCTTATTAAAATGAGATCTGTCTGTATACTGGTACAAACTTACAGCAGGCTCATCTATTGATGGAAGATGGAAAGAGGGGTGGCCTGTGTTGAGTTGGAGTTCTAATGTAGTAAGAAAAGATCACTTTGAAAATAGAACATTGGAACGAATTTATTTTGTGT
>NW_007502259.1:0-260 GCF_000475195.1 Diaphorina citri
ATTTCAGAGGCATTTGTCCACTTTCTGCTTGTAAACTTGACACAGGGGAGGAACGAAAAGCACCCATGATACATCTTAGGGCAGCGTTTTGCACAGGTTCTAGTTTCTGTAGTAATTTATCACTCGCAGAATCATACAGGATGCACCCATAGTCAATAATAGGGCGAACATAGGCTTGATATATTCTAAGTAATAACTTTCTATTCAGACCCCATACAGGGTGGGACAATATTTTTAGGATGTTGAGCGCTTTTTGACCT
>NW_007502260.1:0-260 GCF_000475195.1 Diaphorina citri
TGTACCAAATACATGAGACCTTGTTTAGACTGCGTGAGTAAAGGGACTTTTCAGTCTCATTCTGGCAGTATAAACAGGATATATTCTATTCTATTCTTTTGTTCCCTTTTTATCTCTTTGTCTTCTCCATCTTTCCTTTCAATTTTCCCTCTTCATATTCTTTTTCTTCTCCTTTTCCTCATCTTTCTCTCTTTCTTTATCGCTTGTCTCCTCTCTCGCCTTTTTTTTTTTTTTTTTTTTTAATTTGGTTAAGGGGAACT
>NW_007502261.1:0-260 GCF_000475195.1 Diaphorina citri
TGAGGTTATGAGGTTATTTTATTCAGAAAGGAAAATGTAAAGAAAGAGCAGTATGATAAATCGGTAAATGATTGGTAGATAAGTAGATATAGCTGTATGGAAAATCGGTTTGGTTTCAGGATAATTCATACGGCCGAAATTCGGCAGCAGGGTTGAAAATTCAAGGACTGTTATTCTATCTTATCTTACCTTTTTGTCCTAGTATAGAGTTAGGTGCCCAAAGGGTCTACCAAAAGCGAGAAGGAAAAAATACTTTGGGC
>NW_007502262.1:0-260 GCF_000475195.1 Diaphorina citri
GAAAAGATAAACTTCCTGGAATCTTCGTGTTTTGATGTTTTTTCCTCTCAGCAAATATCAGGGAAGTGATAAGATCTCTCTTTAGTCGAGTATGATTTCCTTACTAAATGAACAGCAAAAAATGCACTCGTATTTTGATATCAAATATGGAAATACCTGTAGGTACATATACATATATGTAGGTACCTACCTAATTATCATCGGGTCAGTCTCTGGTGTCCTTGTTATAGGTACTAAATCACTAAATGCCGATCTCTTGT
>NW_007502263.1:0-260 GCF_000475195.1 Diaphorina citri
GCGGGCCGCTAGTTAGAAGCCCCTGGACTAGATAGTTAAAAACATACTATTAAAGTTGGAAAAGAAAAAAATTGTTACCTATTGATTTCTTAAATGATAATGGAAAGCTAAATGAGATATGTAAACCTACCCATTAGAATTATCAGCCCTACTTATAGGTTCCTCTATTTTTTATATTTACCTATTGATTTTTGATGTTAATTAGTAAATTATTGAATCAAAATAAATAAATAAAACTAAAATTTGCAAACTCAGATTAC
>NW_007502264.1:0-260 GCF_000475195.1 Diaphorina citri
AAAAAGCTACGTCAACAAGTTAAAATCAAGTGGATCTAGATTCTGAGGGGGTTGATTTATCATTTTAAAAGACAGGATCAATCATTACAATCCTTTCTATCAGTATGGCGTTCCTAGGAATCCCTACTCATATGGTAAGATTGCACCCTTGTGAAATATGAGATACCCACGTACGTAACTCTCTAGGAAGACGAGATCCATGTACAAAAGAAGTAAAAACATTACAAACCATAGGCTAAGATCTTTTTTTTTGGACTCTA
>NW_007502265.1:0-260 GCF_000475195.1 Diaphorina citri
GAATAAGCCCTGCCCTTCATGGTCAAAATAAACCCTGCCTTTCATGGTCTGAATAAGCCCTGCCCTGCATGGTTAAAATAAATCCTACCTTTCATGGTCACAATAAACGCTGCCCTTCATGGTCAAAATGAACCCTGCTCTTCATGGTCAAAATAAACCCTGGTCCTTCATGGTCAAAATAAACCTTGCCCTTCATGGTCAAAATGAACCCTGCTCTTCATGGTCAAAATAAACCCTGCCCTTCATGGTCAAAATAAACC
>NW_007502266.1:0-260 GCF_000475195.1 Diaphorina citri
CGAACATTATCAGTCTAGGATAAAGTTCGAATTGATACCCTAAAAGCTAACTAGACCATCGTTTCATATTTGATAACATTAATTAAGCTTCGAAGTTTAAACCAATAGCTTTAACTCATGCCGACCCTGGTTTAGGAAAGTTTTAACTCATGCCGACCCTGGTTTGGGAAAGTTTAACCTCTTGCCGACCCTGGTTTGGGAAAGTTCAAAAACGACTAATGAACGGCTACAGATAAATCCTAACCCTCCCTCCCATTTTT
>NW_007502267.1:0-260 GCF_000475195.1 Diaphorina citri
TTAGCAGTTAACGGGCTACCTCTAACATGCCACATAAATTAGTTAGAGTTCCAGTTTTTAGGGCGGAAATATTAGAAAGGTTTCCCCCGGTAAAGTGGAACAAATTGAAAGATACCCAAGTTTGAGGTCAGCAACGGAACAGTGAAGATTGACCTTTTTGTCACGGAACATACTTTGCCTACTTGCCTACATAAATATCGTTTCGTCATGAAAATGTAATTCGACGACAGACTCTTGGGATAATCTGATAAAGGGACTTT
>NW_007502268.1:0-260 GCF_000475195.1 Diaphorina citri
AATCCAGAAAGATTTCCAAGCTGATCATTGACCCTGCACCTTAAGTTTAGGTGACCTTGAGTCAACCAATCGTCTTCTCGATGAACTGCCTCAAATACAAAATAATTTGTTTTTGAAAATTTTTCCTGAAACATTGTTTCTGAAATTTATCTCGAAACTTCGGAATGATCGTTCTGCGCGGTCTCATAAGAATGTGTACATTTGTTTTTTTCATCTTACAGCTTCATATTTAATTCCTCGTTCTGCGGGCACGCTAACTA
>NW_007502269.1:0-260 GCF_000475195.1 Diaphorina citri
GAAAACGAGCTTTCTAGCCATGTATGTCACATTTGGACGAAATTCCTCTAAGCTCCAGTGTGAATGAAAGTTCGCGCGGAAAAAATTCACAT
The DNA here is from genome assembly GCF_000475195.1 of Diaphorina citri. Classification (NCBI taxonomy): domain Eukaryota; kingdom Metazoa; phylum Arthropoda; class Insecta; order Hemiptera; family Psyllidae; genus Diaphorina; species Diaphorina citri. The sequence goes on from NW_007502269.1 coordinate 93, forward strand.
ATATTGCATATAAGGTCGTGACTTGAATCGTTGGTGAGCGAATTGAACTGTGTTCCGACACCTACTTTTTGATCAAAGTATATTATTTAAAAAGCTGAGAAAACGAGCTTTCTAGCCATGTATGTCACATTTGGACGAAATTTCTCTAAGCTCCAGTGTGAATGAAAG
>NW_007502270.1:0-260 GCF_000475195.1 Diaphorina citri
TCCTAGTCTCCTAATACTTGGAACGTGGGGTTCGACTATTCCGAAGGGGATTTTGGTCCTTGTTGTGCTTTCACGATTTCTACGGCATGTCAAAGCTGCTGTGCTGTCGAAATTCCCAATTTTGTGACAGAGGGAACTTTACCTGCTAAGATCTTGTCGTTGGGAAATCGAAGAGAGACAAAAGACGGGGCTAAATTTTCATGTCGCTACTAAAACTCGAACCCAAGCCCTCTAAATTACGAGTCCAACTTTTCTCTTTA
>NW_007502271.1:0-260 GCF_000475195.1 Diaphorina citri
GGCACAATCCCAATATATTTATCAACTTACCTTGAGATCTCCTTGACTGAAAGATTCTTGGGGTCAAGTTCTGTTCATAATTCATGCTATCTATTCCTCGTAGGTGCTCCTCCAGTTGGATCCTATATCTAACTACCCGATGATAATGGCCTAAGAGTTGTTTCACTCATAGTGGATTTCACAAATTACAATGTTTCACAATATTGATAGATAACAATTCATCATGTATTTCACTTTAAGACATAGTGTTCCAAGTCCCA
>NW_007502272.1:0-260 GCF_000475195.1 Diaphorina citri
ACGGTTTTTAAAATGATGCTACACGTTCAATTTTCAAGAAAAAAGAGTGATATTTATTTTAATTGAAAGATAAAAAAAATGAGGTTTACTTTTTTGGGCATTTTGTTTGTGATGGTGATCAGGTGTGGAAGACAACGCTAGCCGAAAAATCGCCTTCATTTTGAAAACACTCAATCTGGTTCAAATGGGTGCGAAACTTCCTCTGAGCATTAGTCAAAAATTCACTACTTTTAATAAATGCCACCACAGCGAAAGCTCGA
>NW_007502273.1:0-260 GCF_000475195.1 Diaphorina citri
AACTCTGGTGGAGACAACTAGGAACTAATAACTAAGGAGTACCTACATATTAAAACCAAAGTGACTTTTTCTAATGCCCTCATGTTTGCTAAGCCTTTCCAAATCATTACTTAACATTGCTTCCAGAATGTATCAACAAAGAGAGACAACAGATGTGTGAGAAGATGGTCGAATTCAACGAAGAGTTTCTCAAAGACGTGAAATCTATGAACGAGGTGAAGTTAGTTCTCAAACTGTTGGATGACCAGATGATCAAAATA
>NW_007502274.1:0-260 GCF_000475195.1 Diaphorina citri
CACCTATCTCTGGATAGATCCAACCAATGTACTGGCTGCTGTGACTCGAGTACAAGTAGATGAGAATACAACGGTAAGCCTAATGTAAGCTAATGGTAACACATAATATCACCTATCTCTGGATAGATCCAACCAATGTACTGGCTGCTGTGACTCGAGTACAAGTAGATGAGAATACAACGGTAAGCCTAATGTAAGCTACTGGTAACACATAATATCACCTATCTCTGGATAGATCCAACCAATGTACTGGCTGCTGT
>NW_007502275.1:0-260 GCF_000475195.1 Diaphorina citri
CTGTTCCTACTGTAACTAAAACTAATTTATCTGATTTCTTTATTTCGTTCTCACAGATTGTCCACAAAACACTTTCAGTTGTGACAACTGGGATAGACGTAAGAGTCAATCCACCTGTGTACCATTTGAGAAGCGATGTGACTTCAATAACGATTGTAACAACGGTAAAGATGAAACTGACTGCTCTGCCCTCACTGATTCTGTGACTGAACACAAGGTAAGTCCTGATCCTGGCTCTGAACTGACTTTTCGTGACCTCA
>NW_007502276.1:0-260 GCF_000475195.1 Diaphorina citri
CACTGAAGTTTGACCCTCTTGGGTCAAATTTTCTCTGTTGTTCATTTTATAGCGCCATTTTTTGAAAAGAGAAAAAAAAATCTAAAACTGCCGAAAAGGAAATGGGGGTAAATGTACAAGTCGTTAAATTAAAACTTTAAAGTGCAAGGTAAGCCACGTCAAACTCTAAGATAAGACTGTCTATCTGCAACCCTTTTACCAGATTAGATAGGTTTTATTGATAAATCCTAAGTTAAATTTTTCAGCAGCAAAATGCCGGA
>NW_007502277.1:0-260 GCF_000475195.1 Diaphorina citri
CTAACTAGGCTGGCTCAGCTTCAAAATTGGAAAACTTCGAAAAAGAAAAGATACATATAGGAAAAATATTATCATTCCTAAACTGCTCCTCTAGATAGATATATGTTTTTTTTTTCTGTTTTCAAATTTAATAAACTTGGGATGTTCTTTATGCTCCTAACTTGGATGCATACGGAGGTTGAAGATCAAAATAGTGGATGTTGCGATCAAAGTGGACAATCAGGAGAGAGAACCTGCGTGAATCCTTCTACAAATAAATA
>NW_007502278.1:0-260 GCF_000475195.1 Diaphorina citri
GCGGAAACCAGTTTGGCCCTCGTCAATTATATTCAGGTGAGATGAACTTGTCTTGATTTCTAATTTGAAAGCGTTAGATCACGGGTTCGATTAATCTGCCTCGGTGGTGTAATGGTCAAGACGCTCGCCTGCTAAACAGGGGCAGGGGGGTGTGGGTTCAATCCCAGCTGAGGTACATATGTAATTTTATCCCCAATATAATTTGAGAATTTGACCACAATAATAGTAGTAGCCAACTGCTGGAGTAAAGGGATTTTTCA
>NW_007502279.1:0-260 GCF_000475195.1 Diaphorina citri
ATTGGGAACAGTTCCATGAAAGGAACTGAACGGTTGGAACTTATTCCCTAAAGTGAACCGATCTTTGCCACCTCTAAATGAGACCAACTGAAATGAAAGCCAGCCCTTCCGAGAACGAACCTCATCTGTTCAGGATAAGTTCCGTCTCACATTCGAAGCGTAGTCGCCTGCAAAACCAATCCTATGCCAGCCTAGTTAGCTTAGTTGGTAGTGCGTCTGCCTTGTAAGCGCTAGGCCGTGGGTTCGATTCCCGCCCGGGG
>NW_007502280.1:0-260 GCF_000475195.1 Diaphorina citri
CTCAAAAACTTGTTTTGTGTACCTTTCCCCTCCAATCCTTCGATGAACCTTGCTTACCCCTCCCTTTCATACTTTGAAATTCCAAATATATCGATTAGTGGACATCGAATAGAAATAATCGATAAGTGCACCTCTTCGAAATTTCAACGACAAAACAAAAATAATTTCTGCCAGTGCAGTTAGCTAGGGATGTAAATGAGTTGCAAATATATCGATAAATCGATATATCGATATATCGGCCCCTCAAATATATCGATATC
>NW_007502281.1:0-260 GCF_000475195.1 Diaphorina citri
GGTAATGAAGATTTTTTCCATATAATTATCAGAATAGTTCACAATAACACATTTATTTTCTCATCTTTTTCTTTCTCTTTGGTATCTGTGGAACCCTGGATTTTTTTAATATCTTAACTATACGTTCGACCTTCTAGGAAAAAGGTCTGGAAGGAAAATTTTCCATAGAAAATATAGCCTGCATGGAGTAGGAGGGGTTTAATCGAAATATTTTCTAGCTAGGTAAAGCAAGTAGACCTCATTTCAGCTAATATGACAGA
>NW_007502282.1:0-260 GCF_000475195.1 Diaphorina citri
GCACTTGGGATTCCAACTCCAAAGCTTCCACGTCATCTTTCTTCAATAATTGTTCCTCGATTCCATCTTGAAGTTCTTCGAATTTCCCATTGGCCGCCTCCACTTCTTGTCTTCTCACCAGCAGTCTCTCGTAGTCGATGCATTCATCGCTGACGTCTTCTACATAAGTAGCTAGTTTCTCTATGAGAACCGCCCTTCTATGACAGAGCTGCTTTAAAGACATGTTGGGACGTTTCACACCTCGTCGCCACTGTTATATT
>NW_007502283.1:0-260 GCF_000475195.1 Diaphorina citri
GCTATGTATTTATTTCGTTTCCTTGTACATTTAGTGTATTTTCGTTGCTTCTTATTTCTTTGCCATTCTGTGTATGATGGTAGAACTTTTTAAAAACAAGTTTCTGAAGAAAAGATTAGAGTGAAATGAAAGTATGTATATTATACGTACTTACAACATACTCTGGTACTGCAATATGTAAATAAGCCCTTTCTTTAGATGAAATTGGATCTTGAAAAAGTTCGTCCAGTTCAGACTTATGTGGCGTAGACCCACAGGTG
>NW_007502284.1:0-260 GCF_000475195.1 Diaphorina citri
TTTTTTTTTTTTTTTTTTTTTTAATAATTTTACGGAGAATCTCTCCATTTTTATAATTCGAAAATGATAAAAGGTATTGATATTACAATCAAAAAGTATTACAATCAAAATATTACAATCAAAAAGTAAAAAGAAAAAAAAAAATGCAAAGAATAATTGGGTTTAGCTATCTATTCAATAAGATCTTATTCAATGAGATCATTGAATGCGTTCAAGATATCATTTTCTGAGCAGGAAAATATATCGACCCCCGCACCACC
>NW_007502285.1:0-260 GCF_000475195.1 Diaphorina citri
ACGCCTTCTTATTGACAAAGAAGTATTCCAAAGTTCCAAATTGATTAATTGGATTGGAAAAACAATGGATTGCGATCAAAACAAAGGGAACGAACGAGAGACAAAGAAAGACATACAAGGAGGCCAATAGAAGAATGAAAAAATATTTACAATAATTGAAAAATCCACTGGTGTAGTAATTGGTAACCAACCGATTTGAAACCACACATCAGCAATATTGGTGAATCAGGTCTGAAGAGGATAACACGGCAAAGCAAGAT
>NW_007502286.1:0-260 GCF_000475195.1 Diaphorina citri
TTGTAAGTCAATGAAATCTAGATTAATTAAAATAATATTTCTAGAATTCCTGACCAAAAGTCAAGAACTTTCTTTTTTACAAAAAAAATGGTCTTTCGATACATGGCACTTACAACGCTATTTAGAAACCTTTTTTCCCGACTCCAATTTATGCATTTATAAAGCCATATAGGTACCTACATGAAAACCTTATTCTCAGGATTAGGATGACAGGTAAAGGCTACTTTTTCAATCTGGATGATGCTGTCACTTCATTGCTC
>NW_007502287.1:0-260 GCF_000475195.1 Diaphorina citri
ATCCATCAATTACATCCTTAGGGGAACACGCCCGCTCAAAAAACACGACTGTTCTACCGTCTTTTTTATTTTGCAGCAATGCCGCCTTAGCCTCATGTGGTCTGTGTCCTAGCATGTCCATCCCGTAGTATGTCCGTATCAGATGAGCGATAAGACAGGAGAAGATAAGTATCATTGGTTACGGACGTAGTACGGGTCAATCTGACAAAGTTAAGATTTTAATTTTAACATTTTACGAGTCTCTCCGAGAAGTTTAATAT
>NW_007502288.1:0-260 GCF_000475195.1 Diaphorina citri
TCAGTAAAACTCGAAATACGTTCCAGAAAACTATACCCCCCAATAATATGTCCAAAAAATTCCGATACTCAAGTCGACTTCTCCTTACTTGAATTTTTGGGAAGAAAAGTAAGAGGGCATATCTCTTTCTTACTTTGTTTCTGATGGAATTAAAAAGTAGTAGAAGAAGAGCAGGGGGAGGAGGAGGAAGAAAAACAATAATGAGTAGTTATAGTTACCCAACGGCCAACTCATTTTAACCTACCACTACTCTTCTTCTA
>NW_007502289.1:0-260 GCF_000475195.1 Diaphorina citri
GCGGTTCAAACCAGGGAAGGACACTCAACCAAATGGGTATCCTGCCGGGTAAGTCAGCCAATACTTCAGTGAAACAGAAAGTACCTACGTGATTCCTTAGTGAAACAGTGCAGCTGTCAAAATAGACTGTTCGTTCCAACGTCTGCTGTAAAGGTGTGTCCACACACAGTCGACCCACCGATGTCAACCGAATCGTCCACACTGCCTCGACAACATAGATTTTCCTCGACAACATCGACGCCCGGTCGAGGTAGCTTGTC
>NW_007502290.1:0-260 GCF_000475195.1 Diaphorina citri
ACTATTATTAGGTGTATTCGAGGAACGCCCACCAAAGTTCATCAGACCTATAACATCTTCAGGTGAGTAAATAGAGCTGTGCTCTACCTTTCTACACTGTACAAACAGTGCTGTTCTAGGAACTAGGTGCTGGTGGATTGGTATTGGACGATTAGAGTTAATTGATGTACTGATTCTACAGGACCAGAGTTCATGGCCTGTTTTTGACCGACAGGTTCCGTAAAACCAATCTGGGGGGCCTCTTGTTCAGTAAATACCGA
>NW_007502291.1:0-260 GCF_000475195.1 Diaphorina citri
TCCCTACCCATATTTGTAAATTATCCAGTGCGACTGGCTGTGAAAAGGTTTTTCAATGTCAAATTTATTGAATAGGTATTGAATAGTTACCTACTTAAATAAAAAAATAATTTCCACACTCATTTTTTAAAACTAGTGTTTTCATTTTATATGTATACGGTGTTCCAATAGGGAAGGCCGATAACAGTGAATAAGACAAACACAAATATAAAAGAAAAATTTATTTCATGAACATCATTTTATAAAACCTTTGCCATGTA
>NW_007502292.1:0-260 GCF_000475195.1 Diaphorina citri
TTACAACCACTCAAAAGATTTCAAGAATGGTTGACCTTTTTTAAAACAAAAGATTCACTTACCAAGAATTGGGGTCTTAAAAAAAAAAAATCTTTTTAGAAAAAAACAGAAGGGTATACAAGGGTCATAAATGCGGTAATTTATCTATCGCCATATTCAAAAGTTTGAGACCAAAATTGGATCTGGGACACCAAATTTCAAGGATCGACGTGTCTTGATTCAAGGAACTCAAAATTTCAAAGTTCATCAAAATCGGACCA
>NW_007502293.1:0-260 GCF_000475195.1 Diaphorina citri
CAATCCTTATGATCTCCTGCTCGTTAACGTCGATAATGCATGTAAAACGTACGGAACAAACTCGAGTTGATGGGATTTTTTGTTTTGTTATCTCTTTGGAATAAAGTGTAGGTACTGAAAAAGTCGCGTTTTTGTGCTCACCGTGTGAAAAATCCCCTAGTGTCCTAATAGTTACCGTTGAAAATACGTGTAAAACAAGCGGATTTCAAGCCCCGAGTGATAAAATGGTGTAAAAAGTACCTAAAATACTCGACGAATGT
>NW_007502294.1:0-260 GCF_000475195.1 Diaphorina citri
GAACGAAGTGAAGATTTTGAACAGTTGGTCCGATTGTAATGAAATTTGTCAATCATGTTAAACACCTTGAGGTGAGGATCTTCCCTTAATGAGTGAGTACTAAAATTCATTAAAATAAATGTCACACCAATAAATACCATATAAATACGAGAGGGGGAGATCATTATGAACTATTATTTCTTGAGGCACTAGGTCGCGGGTTCGATTCCCGCCTGGGGCGAATTTTATCCTAAACCAATAAGGTTCGTTCTCGGGAACGG
>NW_007502295.1:0-260 GCF_000475195.1 Diaphorina citri
CTGAATATTAAACAAATTAGGTAGGTACATAGGTACTGATTGAATAAACTACGGGCTAAATAATTCCCGGAGGGACGGACCCAGCTTGTTATTCTCATTATTATCAACATTGTTCGTGGTTTTGTTATGATTCCATTTTGTCAGTTATTTTTTTATTCCATATTGTACAATAAGCCTCTGTGTAATGAAATTTCCATAGTTTTTGCAAAGGTGTGAGCTCACACTGATAAGAGTTATCAGTGCAATCAGTTTCAAGCCAA
>NW_007502296.1:0-260 GCF_000475195.1 Diaphorina citri
AGTAAAAAAAAATCATGGGATTCATTTGTTTTTTAAAAAAGAATTTAAGAAATTTTATTGGGTCACAATAATTTTATTAATTTTATTTTGAACAATAGTCTCCAAATCTCGTACGTCTGATACGTCTGAACTAGATCCAGCGTGCTAGTGATTTTAATCCAAATTTTTAGTAAGTAGGTATCATTTTATTAGATACGTTTACCAAGAAGTACTTTTTAACTTCATTTTGTTTCAAAGATTAAAGTAGGTAATAAAAAAAA
>NW_007502297.1:0-260 GCF_000475195.1 Diaphorina citri
GCGAGAGAGAGCCAATATACCTAGTTCACTCATTCAACATGAGCCGTCGAAAATGTTTCAATAACTTTTTAATGTTTTCCTTTTCTATCTCTCCTTCCATCAATTTATCATAGATAGACAAATGATATTTTCTAATTTCTTACTTTTTCCTCCGTGCATTGCTTTCCTATCAAAGTTCGAGAAATGCTCTTAGATTTTCTATCCAAGAAACATAGAAAAACTACTCATAGCTAGGTAGGTAGATATGGGTGAGTAGATAC
>NW_007502298.1:0-260 GCF_000475195.1 Diaphorina citri
ATGTTAGATTGTAAAATAGTTTGGCCAGTGATTATGTGATATTACAGGCTATTGCCTCACTGATAATTTTTAGAGGTTGACATAAAAAATGCCAAAATAGAACGGAATGTCTCTAGTTAAAAAGCTAACGGGCTAAACATAAAATTGGCTAATGAACTAAGCTTTTTTTATTAAAATATTTATGAGAATAGATCAGTTGCGCTTACTTGTGTGATGTTTCAAAGTCATAGAGCAGGAAAAATGAGGACCAACGGAATTTT
>NW_007502299.1:0-260 GCF_000475195.1 Diaphorina citri
AAAAAAAAACACAAGAAAGATGCACTTTTCTTGGTAGTGGTACAAGGTACAACTTGAAATCGATCTGTTCCTTTGCTCGGCACGGCAGTCGATCGGCAAAAGTTGATTTAAACATACAACCTACCCTAGTGTCGATGGAACACGTTTTGTGAAGACAATAAACGTACAGATAGAGTCCACAACAGTCTGTTGTCAATGTTTAGGTGTTAAGTACAACTTGAAGTTAAGTCACGTTATTCAAGAGCCTGCAAATAAATCTT
>NW_007502300.1:0-260 GCF_000475195.1 Diaphorina citri
GTAAATAAAAACTTTCTAACTACTACTAACTTTACACAGGCTATCAATTTGTACAGTGAATTTTACAACATATTTATAAGAGAAAAATAAAATAAAACATCCAGAACAGGGAGCTTGTTAGTGTTATCGGTCAGAATAGCTTCCACTCGTCTTGCACGCGGAAGACCCGGGTTGGATTCCCGACAGAGTCAAAAATTTAAAGCATTCAAATGATCATTTTATTTGACCGAGAACACGAAATCAAAATGGCCAAATTTTTG
>NW_007502301.1:0-260 GCF_000475195.1 Diaphorina citri
GTCTAAGTACCCGCAGGTTAAGCAACGCCGACAGACACCAGGGTGACTAATAAACTACACTGCGTGACTTCTTTCACTGATAAGGCCCCCGTTATCACTGCGTTAGTGCACACGTGAAGAATTCTCTTTGTCATCACTTGGGGACTTGGGGAGTCTTTGTGTTAACACTCCCTTCGCAGTCAAGTGACGTTAAGGCTTTTATGAATGTTTCTTTTGTGACTTGTTTCCTGAGAGCACTTAGTTCGCATTTCGCGAATCAC
>NW_007502302.1:0-260 GCF_000475195.1 Diaphorina citri
TACGGCTATTAAAAATTTCCAACCCACCTATCCTTAGAAACATTGTTTGTTCCCGGATAGATCAGCAGTGTGTGCCGTTCTTGTATGAACGTGAAAATAAAGACCATAATAATACTTGACTTTTAAGTGGAAGGTAGTCACTAGGCGAGGTGAACACCGGAAGCGTTCTCCACCACCTAACCCTTATGTCTGCCACACACGATGAAGCGTGCTTGACAAGCCGCCTGTTAAGCATGCTTGATCGTGTGTGACGGGTTCAA
>NW_007502303.1:0-260 GCF_000475195.1 Diaphorina citri
GTGAAAACCGCATCTTCCTAGCTCATCTAGAAGTAGGTTAGAATTAGTATGAGTGAGTGAGTGAGTGAGTGAGTCAGTCAGTTACACAAGGGGCTGTATATATTTTAGATTATGTAATGTAAATGCAGTTTCTTTGTGTTATTATGTCACAACTTTGGTGCTTTGTGTTATTATGTCACAACAAATGTGAATTTTTGACTAGAATTCTTACGGATCATGAAATTGATGTAGTTGCTCTTCAGGAGACTCATACCGAAAAT
>NW_007502304.1:0-260 GCF_000475195.1 Diaphorina citri
AATCGAAGAGAGAAGGAAGACAGGATAGGAGAAAGCCAGCCGTTCCGAGAACGAACATTATCCCATCAGGATAAACTTACCACTTACCAAAAATAGTGATTATCTAGTGGCTTCTATGAAGAGTCACTCAAGGTCATCAGACTGTAAGTCAGACCGTTGAAAGGTGTGTTTTGGAAAAAGCTTCCAACTTCTAGATCTCTCACACGGTCTGAAGACTGATCCAACTTCTAGATCTCTCACACGGTCTGAAGACTGATCCA
>NW_007502305.1:0-260 GCF_000475195.1 Diaphorina citri
GGCAAAACCAAATGTCAACCCAAAGCAATCATCCTAGCTAGAGCTAATTAAGAGGCTGACGAAAAACGCTGACCTGACAGGGTGGATTTCATCCCAAACAGATAAGGTTCGTTCTCGGAACGTCTGGCTTTCTCCTATCCTGTCTTCTTCTTCTTCTTTTCGTTTTTGGGACAAAGACCTTAGCAGTTACAATTCCCTCTATCAAACCCCAAAGATATCTTTCTTAGACAACCTTTTCTTTCTTTTCTCTCGCCAACAAA
>NW_007502306.1:0-260 GCF_000475195.1 Diaphorina citri
TTGACCAGCATCACGATCACCAATCAGATGGTTCAGTCACCCATTCAGATACTAACCATGGAGTACACTGTTTAACTTCATATTCCTCGCTGGTACCTGGAACATCTTCAATTTTCGGAACTGGAAAATCGTACAGGCAATGTAACAACGTTGTAAGCTGTCGTAAATCCAATGTTGTATAGCCGCTGCGCTCGAAGAGTAACTGATGCAACTGCATCAGGATTCAGGAGCCTTTCCAGTCTTTCCATCTAATCTCGCTA
>NW_007502307.1:0-260 GCF_000475195.1 Diaphorina citri
TCTTAAATTAACGACTGAAGTGTTATCTAAAACTTTCTCGCTTTGAGTTCATAGGTCGTCGCGACAAATTTCAAGATTCAGTCTTGAAAATCTTCTGAACAGTGAAAAGTTTGTGTTTGTGCTCCCCTTAAAACCAAGTTTTTCACAGTGATACTGCTCGAATTTTTTTGAGATTTTTTGTATATAGTGTTATTTTTTCACGGTCTTTCCAAAGATCTTATCAGTTTGATCTTTCATCCAGTGGTTCTGGTTTTTTAAGG
>NW_007502308.1:0-260 GCF_000475195.1 Diaphorina citri
CGAAAAACTAAACACATAAAGAAATATCTAAAAAATATTTCTTTAAGTGTTTAGATTTTCTTTTAAAAAATAACACTAATAAAAAATTTAAAAATACGAAAACAAACCACGCGCCGTTGGAACACTCTAGACAAACCTGATCTGTTGACTCGTGATCCGCCGAGCCACGCGCCTCTTTGATGTTTACCGACAATTTATGGGAACGAACGCGCCTGTACGCACCTACACAAGCCTACACGCGCCTGTCCGGCGCGCCACGA
>NW_007502309.1:0-260 GCF_000475195.1 Diaphorina citri
TCTCTGCACGCTATAATATGATTGAACTTTATAGGTGCAAGAGGTGAATTAGAAGTGTTTTGGGATTTTAGGTACCTATATAGATACCCAAGTTACAAAATAACTTTTTAATAAAGTCTCTTTCTCTAGAAAGTAGGTACCTAGGTAATTTGAAAAACTTCTGACTTGGGCGAGGGGGACCGATAAAAAATTGAAAAGATTGTGTGAACCAAGACTTGAGAAAGAAAATCTCATCAGGACATGAGAGACAATAGGCCTGC
>NW_007502310.1:0-260 GCF_000475195.1 Diaphorina citri
GTGGAGAAATATAAATTCACACAAAATTACATCACTTGAGAATATTTAACAGTGAAACACTCACAACATTAGCTGGAACTCATCACAAAGTTTGGAGTAAAAGTTTCTCTTTTCTGTAATGATAGATGTGTGCCATGAGAAACTTTGCCGATATGAATTGTGATTTCTTTTTTGAAACAATACCCTGTGTTGTGAAATAATTATAATATTGCACTAGAGACTGTTTTGCTTAATGTAAAACAAATTGAATGAACGATAAC
>NW_007502311.1:0-260 GCF_000475195.1 Diaphorina citri
TCTTTCCGTGTTTTCTTGTTATTTTGGCTGTTCTCCAAATGTTGAGGGGGTTTTGCGTCTCCACCAAAGTTCTCTCAGAGGGTTCACTATGTCTGTATGAATATGAAGTGAATAGAGCTAGCGGAGTAGCCTAATGTTCATTGCAGCGTGAATGGGCGGAATCTCGCGTCGCAGTGAACTTTTTTTTCATTCATGATATTATTTTCCTCCGGGTATAATTTTTTAGATTGATAGAATACTTTAGGGCAGAACAGAATGAT
>NW_007502312.1:0-260 GCF_000475195.1 Diaphorina citri
CAGTACTGGAATTTATTTAAAGAAGAGTTTTAACAATAAAGTCCTACCTCCTCTAAATAACCATTGGTTTAAGTGATTACATAGTTATTGAATAAAGTTACATAAATTAATATTATAGGACAATAAGCCTAATACAGATTTGCAAGGATATAGTTATACCCTATACCTATTATTTATGTACATAAATCTTGTCTAAATTCTATGGAAAATGTCTGCTTCCTTGAGGAAGTTTATACAACTATCAATAATAATCTCGTCAT
>NW_007502313.1:0-260 GCF_000475195.1 Diaphorina citri
GAGTGGCTGGTCTAAAACAAGGTGGATCAGAAGTGTCTGCGCCAGCCTAGTTTAAGTTAGCTTGAAAGGTAGCGCGTCCGCCTTGTAAGCCTATGTCGCGGGTTTGTTTCTGTTCAAATATACATAAGTTCACAGTATTACAGTTGTTTCTGGCGCAGACGGCAGCTAGGGGTCTCGCTAATTCAGCTAAACCCATTTCTTTAGGCGGTAATTGAGGTTACAATGACACTGGCTGCACTGGCTTAGCTCTGACCGTACGC
>NW_007502314.1:0-260 GCF_000475195.1 Diaphorina citri
TCACCTCCACCTCCACTCACATTCACCTCCACCTCTAGTCACCTCCACTCACCTCCACCTCCAGTCACCTCCACTCACCTCCACCTCCACTCACCTCTACCTCCAGTCACCTCCCCCTCCACACACCTCCATTTCCACTCACCTAGGTTAGCTTAAGTTAGGTTAGGTTAGGTTAAGTTAGGTTAGGTTAGGTTATGTTAGGTTAGGTTAGGTTAGGTTAGGTTGGGTTAGGTTAGGTTAGGTTAGGTTAGTTTAGGTTA
>NW_007502315.1:0-260 GCF_000475195.1 Diaphorina citri
TCTGAAGCTTTGGACCTTTCATGAGAAGTTCATTGAGTGAGGTTTGAGTCGAACTAGAAGCGGAAGCATTGAACACAGCACGTACCTTAGTAGTAGAGCTAGATTGTTTAAGTACAGCATGATGAGGTATAATATAGCGGGATGGCGTATTACAGAGAATCATATGGTCTTGTTCTACATAATCATCAAAGAACTTGTTATATTCAACTTTAAGATTTTCGTTTTTGTTTAAGCGTTTTTCTAAATTGAGATATTGAGTG
>NW_007502316.1:0-260 GCF_000475195.1 Diaphorina citri
TAAAGAATCTAAACATCTTACCAAAAAGTGTAAGGGGATGAAAACAATATCTTTACATGTGAAAGAATCGAAACAACATCATTCTGTAACTTCGAGAAGTTTAAGGAAACAGGAAAGAGTTAACTGATAAAGCTGCGAACTAAAATAACAGCAAGATGCACAAAAGCAGAAAGTGTAATATCTTTACACTCTTTACGGAGATTAACAGCACTAATGACTGTTTTCCAAAATGGGTTGACACTACAATAGGGCCATCTGAA
>NW_007502317.1:0-260 GCF_000475195.1 Diaphorina citri
TGACAAGGATGCGACACGAAACTTTTGGTTAAGATAGGTGCAACGGTTGGCGGCATTTTACCGCTTTTTGGCGGTTTTGGGTGTAATTTAACAGTACCTATATCGGGAACGGTATGAGCTAGAGACTTGAAATTTGGTATGGAGTTTTCAAATGTGACAAGGATGCAACTCAAAACTTTGGGTTGAGATAGGTGCTGCGGTTGGCGGTTTTTGACCGTTTTTGGCGGTTTTCAGCTATACCGACTAAACGGTTAGAGATA
>NW_007502318.1:0-260 GCF_000475195.1 Diaphorina citri
TTCCTTCTTCCTCCTTTCTCTCCGTCTGTAGGTAATTTTCATTTATCTCAAACACACACACTCACAATCAATTTGGCAGCAATTCAGAAAAAAAGATACCCCGGGTGCAACTTTTGCTAAGTGCCTTCACCACAGCATTAGCATTCAGTAATGCTTTTCAGGCTACCTGATACCTGATGGCCATTTACTGAAAAGTTAGATTCGAATTTATGGTGGCTAGCAAAAAAGAAAAAAAAAATCAACCTTTTTCGGAGTCTTGC
>NW_007502319.1:0-260 GCF_000475195.1 Diaphorina citri
CAAGCAACTGTTTTTCTGAACCCTATGGATGGCCAAAAGGGCAATGTACAAGGATTCATTTTCGATTTTCAGGGGAAATAGAAAGTAAAAAAGCACGGACCAGAGTCACATGATTTCTTGTATTAAAAGTTACTAGCACTGATTTTAATCTTTATACATGACTAAATTATCAACACTACACAGGGTTGGGGCCCTGGTTGGAATGCAGTAATTTCTAAATGACCTAGTAGTCCATTCCTGATATCACTGACAGTAAAAAA
>NW_007502320.1:0-260 GCF_000475195.1 Diaphorina citri
TAAGCATAGTCTCAAGGCATTTGATTGGTCAATTTTGACTTGAGACTGATCTAAGAACGATCATTCTTGTTTATAAATTCCTTAGTATTTAGAGAGTGTGCTTCAAAAGGGTAACGCCTAGCCCAGTGGTAGCGCCTTTGCTTGCCATGCAGAAAGTCCCGGGTTCGAATACTTCAAATCCCAGTCAGCTCCCATGGCGTAGTGGTCACTGTACTCGCCTTGCACGCGGGAGACCCGGGTTCGATTCCCGGCGGGGTCAA
>NW_007502321.1:0-260 GCF_000475195.1 Diaphorina citri
TATTAAAAAATAAAGAAAAAACTCTTGACTTTACGTTTTACAGATACTTTAAGTTTTACAGATTTGTAAAACTCACTGTAAAACTTAAAGTCAAGAGTTTTTTGTACACTAACATATTTGTTTTATTGAGCAAAATTTACAAATAAACATAGGTACATATGCACAAAATAACATAGGTAGGTACATCTGGTAGGTACATATTAAAAAAAAAGTACATATTAAATGTAGAATACATTTTCCAGCCCCTTCCCACAAGGGTG
>NW_007502322.1:0-260 GCF_000475195.1 Diaphorina citri
TTACGTCTGACGAGATTTTATGTTCTGCTTTGCATTCCAAATGAATTCGAGCTTAACAAAAAAACATTTCTGCAGGATGATTGTATTGTTTAGGATAGCGTCTCTCATTAAACTCGGTAACAACTCTTCTTGAAATGTTTGTAGACGAAAGGCCTCGCCCTTGTAACAAGTACATCGTTATTAACACTGCTCTCAGCCTTTGGAGAAAAAATAGGTAAGTGCTATACCGACATACAAAGCTAGGTATACAAGTACCTATG
>NW_007502323.1:0-260 GCF_000475195.1 Diaphorina citri
GATGAAGATTTGAGGAGGTCTAGTAAGATGTCGTATTGAATATTGACAAATGTCTCATGTTCTAGAATGTATTTGGCATTTTGAAAGATGAACGTTGTCATTCTCTCGTACAGATCTTCCATGTTGTGATTCTTGGCTGTGTTGATCAGTTCCACAGCACTGCCTGTGTGATAGTATTCCAATTTGTTTAGATCAGTTTTGAGGACATCATACAGAGGGGATAAGTTGTACATTTGTGCCAAACGCAACATTTCACACAG
>NW_007502324.1:0-260 GCF_000475195.1 Diaphorina citri
GAATAGGGCAAAACTTGGGAGAGCATGAGAGAATGAGAGAGAAAGAGAAAGAAGAAGAGGAAGGGGAGATAGGGATGAATATTGGAGTTTTGACGTGTATTGGACGTCTCCACTAACAAAAGTGTCGATTTAGTGTCTATTAGCAGCAACCTCTGTGGCCGAGTGGGTCTATATTATTGCCGATCAGTGGCACCAGAATAAAATGGGAAAATCCTGCGATACCCTAGGATACCCTCGAAATTGTGAAGAGGATCTCAGAT
>NW_007502325.1:0-260 GCF_000475195.1 Diaphorina citri
ATGCGATCTCGTTTATATGTACGTCTGTACCTATTGTATACTTAGGTGCTTCTATTGAACAGTTTCAAAAACAGGAATTCTCTTTATTCGATTACCAGTTTTAATTGGACGGTATTAATATTAATACTATTAATCCTTTTTAGACTATGACAGTAAGAGGTTCTGCTAGTGGCTTCTTGACTGTCCCAATTTATCATTAAGGGAATCTCTTTTTCAAATGTTTCATACTTATAATATTCACACATGGCCTAATATTTAAG
>NW_007502326.1:0-260 GCF_000475195.1 Diaphorina citri
CATGCCTCGGCTGGGATCGAACCCACGCCCTCCTGTTTACCAGGCGAGCGTCTTGACCACTACGCTACCGAGGCAGTAGAAAACATCAATCGCCTTGAGTAGAAAACAACTGAGTAGGTAGAGCTAGGTAGGTACTTGCCTGTGGGTTGATAAGTTTCCAAAACCTCATCACAATTCACACTTAGACCAGATAAAATATCAAAGCATTGTACTATTCTACTACATTGGCATAGGGTATGGTCCGAATTATTTCTGAATTA
>NW_007502327.1:0-260 GCF_000475195.1 Diaphorina citri
CTTTCTCAAACACGTCCAAACTAACGAATTTCATTGCATTGCACGTTGCATTGCACAAGTCTGGACCCACCATAATATGTAGATGTTTAGAGAGACCATAGAGCCAGAGGGTTTACGACTTTGAATGACTAGTTCCCGACAGATGACTGAAGTTAATCAACGGTGCGCGTGGTTGGTAGCTGGACGGGTGACTTTCTGGTTTTTGGGAGCGTGGTATTTCGGAGTGCACCTGCACTCAGGCTTGTGAGGACAATATGAGG
>NW_007502328.1:0-260 GCF_000475195.1 Diaphorina citri
AACCTAACCCAAACCTAACCTAACCTAACCTAACCCAAACCTAACCTAACCTAACCTAACCCAAACCTAACCTAACCCTAACCCAAACCTAACCTAACCTAACCCAAACAAACCTGTGAAGACCGTTAGTCTTTATCCCAAACCGTTTTCCGGAAAACCCTTATAAAAAATGGAAAATCTCGATTTTTATCGGCCAGCCCGGTTTTAAAAAGCTCTCAATGAGCGGAACAAACCTGTGAAGACCGTTAGTCTTTATCCCA
>NW_007502329.1:0-260 GCF_000475195.1 Diaphorina citri
AATGTCTGAAGGCGTACACCTTTGTGAACAAAATCAATCCAGGTAATTTTCAAAATTTGACGAAGTTTTGTACATCACGAATTTTTTTTCCTCCCTCCTTTTCCCCCCTGAGGCGTATAAAAAAGAATTAGTTTATTAGTGAGTTCACGTGTGCCAACGAAAAAAAAAACCTCTTTTTCTATAACAGGTTTGACAGAGGGAACTGTAACTGCTATGGTCTTATCGTCCCGAAATCGAAGAGAGAAGGAAGACAGGATAGG
>NW_007502330.1:0-260 GCF_000475195.1 Diaphorina citri
GTGCGTAGGTAATGTAAGGAAATAAAAAGGGGGTCGTAAAAGTTAACCCCTAAGGTGGAAGGTAAAAGAGTTCTTTTACCGCACTTAAAAGTTTTATTAATTTAGGTAACTATAAGTACAATGAGAGCATAATGTGAGCATGAAAAGAGCATTATTGTTTACGAGGAGGACATGGGAGCTTAAAAAGACACCTGATCCTTTAAATTCTTTAAAGCATGGAATTACTACTTCTTCTTCTTCTTCTTTTTTTTTTTTTTTTT
>NW_007502331.1:0-260 GCF_000475195.1 Diaphorina citri
GAGTTGAAGACTTTTTTTTTTCTAAACATTAATTTAAAAAAAATGCATGTCGACTTCTACAAGAGAACAGAATTTTGAAAATGGAGCAAGTCCACTGCAGTTCATAGACACGAAACATATAGAACATTCCAGGGGAATTTATTTCGTTGAATATTTGGGAATTTATCGCGGCACGCTGATAATTTCGAAAAAAGGAAATAATGAAACTTTCATTACCCGCAGAGAAGTGGAGGGGAGTGGGTAGATGTAGGGGTGGGTGG
>NW_007502332.1:0-260 GCF_000475195.1 Diaphorina citri
TATTACTACTATAAATACAACAGGAACGTAAGTATTCTTTTTCTTTGGCATTTTTTTAGCCTTTTAATGCTTTGAGTGCAAAAGCAGTCACCCTAGTTGGGGCTGATTCTTCTTCTTTTTAGAAGAAGAATCAGCCTCTTCTTTTTAGAAGAAGAATCAGCCTCTTCTTTTAGGGTGACTGATTTTGCACTCAAACTTTGCTATTTCTTTAGCAAGGGAAATTCAGGCTGGTATACTCCCTGTTTAAAGTCCCCCAGTCA
>NW_007502333.1:0-260 GCF_000475195.1 Diaphorina citri
AGATACCTACCTACTAAAGTACAGGGAGGTAACTACATATAAAATTATTATCATAATGTAGGTACAGGTACATATACTACATACCTAAGTATGATAGGTAGGTAATGATAGGTAGGTAGGTAGGTACCTGACTGAGTTTGCAATAGATTTTTTTATTATTTCTTCTTTTCTTCCTTTTTTTATCCAAACTTTATCGCCTGAATACTTGGGATGAAGTGTGTGCAATAAAAGATGAAGGCCAGTTCAAGCTTAGGTTATTT
>NW_007502334.1:0-260 GCF_000475195.1 Diaphorina citri
CCACTGGAGACCTGAGGGACTGGCAATTTATCTTCCAGTATATCCCGTAAGCCCACCACCGAAAACCAAGAAACTCTTATAGACTACTTAAGGTCTTAACCGCAGGCCCCAAAAAAGCGCCAAGAGGGATATACCCGTATACGGTTAATACCAAAAATAGTTTGGGTGTAGTGTATTAAGTCTGCATATACCTTATCAAATCCTGTAACCCTATTGCCCGTGTAAGAGACACGGGGAATGATATGAGTAAAGTAGGAATA
>NW_007502335.1:0-260 GCF_000475195.1 Diaphorina citri
AATAGAGAGTACAGATGAAACTCAGCTATTGTCATAATTTAAGGGGTTTTATTGAAGGAGGACCTAAATGTAAAGTTCGAGTTTTGAGTAAAACAGCTGGGAAGTTTCCGATATCTTTCAAACACTCGATTATTTTATAATCTTATCCATGCATTTCAATCCAACACCCTAGGCAGGGCTGATTGAGAGGCTGACGAAAAACGCCGACCCCGTCTGAACTCGGGAAAAGGCGAGGAAGAAGAAGACGATATCGTCCTTTT
>NW_007502336.1:0-260 GCF_000475195.1 Diaphorina citri
GTTTTCTAACTAATAGACGAATCCTCGATACACTCTGACGTAGAGCGACTGAGATATTAGCGAAAAAGAAAGAAGGGTTTGGTCCAGTTTGATGTGACTTTAATGTAGACCTCGGCTCTCATGGGTTAATTTCATCTTGTTTGCATTTTCTCATTCCAACGGGATAGGCACACTTGTCTGTTATCTATACTTTTCTTACTTACTTGTTCATTTTCTATCCTTTCTTACTTATTCATTATCTATTGTTTTTCTTCTCAGTG
>NW_007502337.1:0-260 GCF_000475195.1 Diaphorina citri
ACAGGTGACGTAGTAAGTAGGGACGAGGGCTATATACAGGGATGTTCCTGGTGAACCGGGAATTTTATTGAAGAACATGAGTTAAACTTAAAGGGCTCTCCCTATGATACCAGTTATACATAAAGGGATGTCGTCGTAAAACCATCAGGAATAATATCACTGTAGTTCGTGAGAAACCCGGGGTAGATATGGCTCTGAGACGTTTCTTCTTCTTTTTATTCTTCTCCTTCTTTCTCCTGCTCCTCCTCCTCCTTCTTTTT
>NW_007502338.1:0-260 GCF_000475195.1 Diaphorina citri
TTCTCCTCTCTTCGATTTTGGACGATAAGACCTCCGTTGTTACAGTTCCTTCCATCAATCCTCTTTTTTTCACCATATCTAGTAGAGGGCATATTTGTTAACACCATCACATCCTGCAAATTTTGACCCACTGGACTTGCATAATGTAAGTTTTCCAGATAGGTCCTACAAAATAATTCTCAATCATTTTCATTTCTAGAAGCCTCGAGCGATCGAAAACGGTACCATCACCAACATCTCTATAAAGCCCCATTATTTTC
>NW_007502339.1:0-260 GCF_000475195.1 Diaphorina citri
CTACACGGCCGAAAGCATCCAGTTCCTCAATTCGAACCCCGTTACAGGTAACTTTTTTTACTCTCTATTTACTTTATTATCTACCTATTGAATATCAGGAAATGCTGGCTGGGGTACTTCAAACAGGGAGTAGACCAGCTTAGTCTGCCTCGGGGAATTTAAACAGGGATGATACCAGCCTGAAATTTCCCTTCCTAGAGAAATAGCCCATGTTGAGTGCGAAGGGCATCACTGTGTTTTTTTTTTTTTTTTTTTTTTTT
>NW_007502340.1:0-260 GCF_000475195.1 Diaphorina citri
TGTTTGGACAGCTTGTCAATGGCCTTTTCGATTTCACTGTCGGGGAGAACATATAATAAAATCGGTAAAAAAAAAAAATGCAAATGCAAATGCAAATCCTCCGTTCCAATCTTAGCATTAGTGATGATCAGTGGCTTATTTTCCATAGAGGCATAGGGAAGTAGGGTAAGTGTAAATGGTACACCATTTATTGGCCCACCTGCCCACATATATTTTTCTAATTTTTGTTTTTATGACTACAATTTTTGAATAGCACTGGT
>NW_007502341.1:0-260 GCF_000475195.1 Diaphorina citri
GTTGTGCATGGGGTCGCGCTTCGCGCTCCCTCGTTTACGGTCGCGCTGCGCGCTCCCAGGGCTTCGCGGGGTTGTGCACGTGGTCACGCTTCGCACTCCCTTGTTTACGGTCGCGCTGCGCGCTCCCGGGGCTTCGCAGGATGTACATGAGGTCGCGCTTCGCGCTCCCTTGGCTTCGCCCTTGAGGCCTTATATCGTACCTGAATCGTGTTTCGAAGAAGTGAAAACTGAAAACTAAAGCAGACTACACATCAGACGGA
>NW_007502342.1:0-260 GCF_000475195.1 Diaphorina citri
CTTCATGAAGGTCAACTTTGATGGCTTCCTCCTCTTCCTTGCATACCTGGAATACAATGAAAGTTAGATTCTGCCAGTACTAACACCCAGAACAACTTAGTTCTGCCACAACCTTCATGAAGGTCAACCTTGATAGCTTCTTCTTCCTTGCATACATGTAATATAGGGAATGTTAAGGCTACGGTTAAATCATCAGATTTCTAATCGTATGACTTTGCGTGATGACTTTCTACTGGCGAATATTCCATTCCCGCAGACCC
>NW_007502343.1:0-260 GCF_000475195.1 Diaphorina citri
GAGAGTGACCATCTGGGCAATTTAGTGCTGGCTTTTCCCGGCCAAATTCAGACTGGGTGAGGTTCAAATGGGTAGGCAGCTAGCTCGTCACCAATTCGCCAAATGGAGGGTAAAACCTCCGTTCCCAAAAACCCCAACAGTTATACAGTTCAAACCCATAAAAAAAAGCTCACAATAATCCGTGGGAAACAACAATATATGATACATCAGGGAAAACCTCAGGAAAAAAACACATAATCAGAAATTGGGGGGGGGGGGGG
>NW_007502344.1:0-260 GCF_000475195.1 Diaphorina citri
AGGCGGCGGCGTTTTCTCCTGCTACTTGAGCAGTGTCTTTTACAGGTTTATATACCTATTTTATCGAATGTGAATTACCTACCATATAAATAAAAATAAGTAAGAGGTATAGTGGATTGCAAAATTTTGGT
The DNA here is from genome assembly GCF_000475195.1 of Diaphorina citri. Lineage (NCBI taxonomy): Eukaryota > Metazoa > Arthropoda > Insecta > Hemiptera > Psyllidae > Diaphorina > Diaphorina citri. Next base: position 132 of record NW_007502344.1, read on the forward strand.
GTTCTTGTGTTGACCCAGGACCTGATTCAGAAATAGTGTCTCTACCCGCTTGTCTGATAATGGACATACTGTGGTATGTGCATGTCCAACATAGAAGTTGTTTCATTATTACAAAAAAAAAAAAAAAAA
>NW_007502345.1:0-260 GCF_000475195.1 Diaphorina citri
TTCACTGTTTTGACTTTGGTGATCGAACGAACTGCTGGTTGCGTAATTTTTATTGGTTAAAACGCTGTTAGAGACTCTGTGATTGGAGGGACAACTGGTTGAAGGCCTGTCATTGGTGGAAATATACCCGGTTGCGTCTCTGTCATTGGACGAATCAGTTCCGTGCCTATGATTGGTTGAGAGACAACTAGTCGAAGGTCTGTCATTGGTGGAAGGATAACTGGTTGTGTCACTAGATGGCGGTAGTGTGTCTGTGCTTT
>NW_007502346.1:0-260 GCF_000475195.1 Diaphorina citri
TCCCCTTTCCCTTTTTTCACATTTTTTCTTTCTCCACGTTTTCCCCCCGAACGTTATTGACCGAAAGAATTGAGGTCTGCGTTTTAACTGTATTGTAGGCGAACCTTTGGTTACACAACTCGGTAGAACATGTGATGGAAACTTTCAAGTTTTTCAAGTTATAAAGCCTTGGTCAGGAAAAGGTTAATGACGTGTCTCCACAAATAACTATCTCGTTCGAGTTGATTTATTTTGACTTGAACTTGAAAGTCATGTATGTA
>NW_007502347.1:0-260 GCF_000475195.1 Diaphorina citri
GGTAAAGACTCCCGGAGACTTTCCTCGGGAAACACTTGGCTTTGGAAGAGTTGAAAGTGAAAATGGATGTGCTTAGAGTTCGGTGGAGAAGATTGTACGGGTTTGGTTTGGTCACATGGACCTTATAAGTATCGCTTTGGTTCACACTTTTAGGAACAGCTTCTTCGGGGTTTGGGGTTTCGAGATCGACTTTGCGATGGATTACACTTGTGTTCGTAAGAGAAAGAGGCGCGTTGAAGTCTTCATTTTGAGGAGGTATG
>NW_007502348.1:0-260 GCF_000475195.1 Diaphorina citri
CAAAGGTGACTGAAACTCTTTCTTTGCGATTTTCTTTCTATTTGAAGTAATTGCTAACCTTTTAATCACAAAACTGTATAATAGGTAAACAAAATTTAATTCGTTTTCATCGTCACCATCATCATAACCAGCTGTTATCACTACTAAAACTCATATCACTACTATGTAATAACAACAGACAGCTGAAGAACTGACTTTTTATGGCCTTTGCCTTCGGTAAGGAAAAGATTACCGAGGTACCTTGTTACCCCTACCCCCTA
>NW_007502349.1:0-260 GCF_000475195.1 Diaphorina citri
TAAGCGTTCTGGATGCTCAAATCTTCTCTCTTCCCTCTCTCCATCAGACTTGTAAGCTTTTACAGAACATAATCGTAATTGGATTATCAATTATCATTTAAATACGTATAAAGTACTTTACGTATAAAAACGTTATTAATGATTAATTAATTACATACTCGGATATGTATGTCTACTTTACTTGGGTGTAGGTGGCGACCCTAATTGATCAAGGAACGAAGTAAGTTTACTCAACATAAGCGCTGTCACATCTGGCAAAA
>NW_007502350.1:0-260 GCF_000475195.1 Diaphorina citri
AGGAAATCCTAGGTTCACCCGCTCCGTAACAAAAATCCTCTAACACTAAATAAAGTATTGTCATTTAGAAAAGTTGGAGAAACAGCAAAAACACGTTTGACACAATATGACACAGAAACGATGAGTAATTATTTCCTTAACAGACTTAACACCCATTTAGGCTCGTATAAGGAAGTGCAAACAAAACAAGCTGGGCCCGTCCCTCCGGGAATTATTTAGCCCGTAGTTTATTCGATCAGTACCTATGTACCTACCTAATT
>NW_007502351.1:0-260 GCF_000475195.1 Diaphorina citri
CTCGGCTCCGGCCAAGTTATTGCGTACGGCTATCCGCAACGCAAGGTCCGGGTTCTGTAGCGTACCGTTAATGTAGGGTATGATGTTGTCTTCATCTACACTCACAGAGAGTACTTGACCTGAACATTAGCAAAATACGAATTATAATTACGAACAAGATACGAATTATAATCAGCAAAAAAAAAAACATACAGGGTGGTTCGTGATTTGCGAACCACGCTTATATCTCAGAAACGGCTGGGAATTAAGGAATGAAATAA
>NW_007502352.1:0-260 GCF_000475195.1 Diaphorina citri
CATCTAGAAGTGGGTTAGAATTTGTATACGTGAGTCAGTGAGTGAGTGAGTGAGTGAGTGAGTCAGTCAGTCAGTTACACAAGGGGCTGTATATATTTTAGATTTTAAATGTTGCTTTATTCAATTTATTGCTTAATAAAATAAACTGAATCATTGTAATATTGGGTGCCAAGCTGCCAAGTAGTAGAAGAGAGAGAGAGAGAGAGAGAGAGAGAGAGAGAGAGAGAGAGAGAGAGAGAGAGAGAGAGAGAGAGAGAGAG
>NW_007502353.1:0-260 GCF_000475195.1 Diaphorina citri
AGGTACCTAATTATTTGCTGTCTTTGCTGTAATCTTAGTCCGTCTTGGTGTGATATATCTAGAGCTCTACTTTTGCAACGGGTCGGAATGAAACTGTCCTTTCCCCGTGTTGTTTTGGTATCCATCTCTCCCAACGTTGTTTGGTCTTCTTCTTCTTCTTCTTCTTCTTCTTTCTAAATATAACCGTTTATTACTCGTGTATTTGAAGCTAGATATACTACATCCAGGCATACTTGTTGTGTATCTTCCACAACTTGTTG
>NW_007502354.1:0-260 GCF_000475195.1 Diaphorina citri
TGGGGTCCAAAAGGGAAAAGTTCGGAAATTGGCCACAAGAGGGCGTATATGAGATTATGTTTTGCTATTCAGGGTATTCAAACACTTTACTTAACCAAACAATAACCATCTGTTTGATATTAATGAAATGTGTAGGTCAGTTGATCTGACTTTTTTTTTACGTTTGATAGGATCGTTCCCAAATCGAAGGGAGAAGGAGCACAGTATGGAGAAAAACAGTCGTTCCGAGACACAGACCTTACCTATTTAGGATATAGTAG
>NW_007502355.1:0-260 GCF_000475195.1 Diaphorina citri
TACCTGTTGAAAACTTTTAATGCCTGGGATTTGATTTATTCCTCTTCAATTCTAAATTTGAGGCAAAAATTACTTTGAATACTTCTGTAGGCAGTTCGAGTTGAATATTCACATTAATTAAAATCGCTTTATAATATACCTCTGACGAGCTTCTTATATTGCCCTGTTTTAATAAGACCTGTATTTAAATTAACTAGCCACATTTAATTGAAAAGGAAATCTAGGGTATTTTATAAGGTACTCATAGCTTCTCATGATGT
>NW_007502356.1:0-260 GCF_000475195.1 Diaphorina citri
ATTAGGATATCAGGAGGGATGCACATAAAACGATTGCCCTTGGATTGTCCAGAAATTTTTTTAATATTTTAGAGGCGAAATTATCTAAAGTCTAAAGGACCTGCTGTTCAATAAGGTTTAAATAAGGGTTTTACATAAAATAAGGATAGGCGAACAGTGTTCTGATACTGACTACCTAGTATCCTTTTTTCTTCGAGATTTGGCAATGTACCAAAAGTACGAGTAGTCTAGCATGAAATTGCCCAAATACATATGTAAGT
>NW_007502357.1:0-260 GCF_000475195.1 Diaphorina citri
ACCTCGGCTGGGATTGAACCCACGCCCTCCTGTTTACCAGGCGAGCGCCTTGACCACTACACCACCGAGGTAGGAATATCAGTTCCTTCGGGAGAAGGCTACCACTTAAAGCCAATAAAGAGTAATGATGTGAGGTTTTTTTCTGTAAGTTTAAAGTAAAAGCTGATGTCAAACTGTTTTGACTTGGCGGGGCGGAGTGCTACCACGCTCCTAAGATCGGCATTCCAATACCCCGTAGCAGTTTTGACGCCGGCCAATTT
>NW_007502358.1:0-260 GCF_000475195.1 Diaphorina citri
GGAGGAGGAGGAGGAGGAGGAGAAAAAGTGAGTGGGGGAGGACAAAGAGAGGGGAAGGAGGAAAGAAGGGAAGGAGAGGGGGAAGGAGTAAGCTGGAGAATAAGGAGGAGAACGAGTAGGAAGGTAGGGGAAGACGTAGAAGGAGGAAAAAGAGAATTAGAAAGGCGGGGGAAGAAATAGACGAAGGAGGAGTAGGAGAATTAGAAGAAAGGGGAGGGAGAGTAGAAGGAGGAAGAGCAAAAAGAAGGAGTAGAAAAAAG
>NW_007502359.1:0-260 GCF_000475195.1 Diaphorina citri
AATAAAATTACAGTGCATGAATATTTGAATGAGAAAATAGGTAAGTATTTACATAATAGGCTTTTCCAATGGACCAACCAACCCTGCAATAATTTGGTAAGTATGTACATATAGTAGATAATAATTATAGTAATGAGGTAAGTAAGTAGTTCTATTTTCTCTCTATTTTCTATATTTTGCTGTCTATCCATACTTTAAAACCATTTCTCTTATTTTCATCTTGATCTTCTCTTTATCTTTTTCTTGTAGGAACTCTTGGC
>NW_007502360.1:0-260 GCF_000475195.1 Diaphorina citri
GTTCGGTTCTTCCGATCGAAAGCTGTGTGCGAGTTTTGTCAGGAAAAACTCTGTCGAGATCGTTCGAACTTGGGAGCAGGTAGGTACTGGTACATACAGTTTCATAGACAGAACACAATGATTTGGTGGCCCTGAAAAGGGCCGTTTTAAGTAGGTGCAGGGCGAAGACGAAGCAGGAGGAAGGCGCTTTAGGCTTTCTTTTCGGTCTTCTTGGGCAAGAGCACGGCCTGGATGTTGGGCAGAACTCCTCCCTGGGCGAT
>NW_007502361.1:0-260 GCF_000475195.1 Diaphorina citri
GGCTCCGCCGGGAATCGAACCCGGACCTCCTGCGTGCAAGCCTAGTGTGATACCCACTCGGCCACGGAGGTTGCTCTACTACAGTGATGTTAAATCCAAGTTTTGTCTCCGGTTTGTGTTGAAACAGAATTTAAAAGCACATCTTATCGTGAGGCGCCCACTTTTGCAATTCACTTTTATATTTACTTACTTTTACATCCAGAGGTTCTGTGTCCCATTTATCTTCTTCTCTCTCTCCCTCCTTACGTCTCTCTTCTTCC
>NW_007502362.1:0-260 GCF_000475195.1 Diaphorina citri
TTTCAACCTAGGGTTTAGTATTGTGTCAAAGTGTTGGACGCTAGAATAGAACTAGATGTAGTCATTTCATTAGATATATAGGTTCCACTTAAGCTTTGGTCCACAAAGTATCTCACGGACATTGAACATTGTATTGAAATTTAAACGTGGCAACTTTAACGAGATTGACGTATTACGTGGTTCAGTTGAGTCGTAAGCACTCGCAGCTCAAATCCACACTATTAGTACATTTCCTGAAATACCAATCAATCAATACTCTA
>NW_007502363.1:0-260 GCF_000475195.1 Diaphorina citri
TGCTCTGAAGAACCTGAAGTTCCTGATGAAGGTAAGACCATGGACCATCGACCGTAGTCTGGACCATAGACCATGGACTCTGTTCTAGACTATGGACCATTGACCCTACTGTAGACCATGGACCATTGACCCTTGTCTAGACCTAGACTATGGACCATTGACCCTAGTCTAGACCTAGATCATGGACCATTGACCATTGCCGAGACCATCGACCCTCGCAAAAGTGTCTCCACAACGGAGCTTTTGGAAACTCCTGCTAT
>NW_007502364.1:0-260 GCF_000475195.1 Diaphorina citri
ACATCAAAGTGACTTGTAAAACTACATCTTCAGTTCTCGCAAAATTTTAGAAAGAACAAAGATTGGTAAAAGATGCTTACATACATTATTATAATAGTCGAGGAATTTAAAAAACAAGTATTCCAAAAGGCAAGGGATGAAGAGATTTGTTTCATAGACAAAACCTAGTGTTTAGTTTAGATACCGAGATATAGACAATCTAAGTTTCATGAATTTCAAGAGCATATTTCAGAGCAAGACCAACTTGTATATATTATGTA
>NW_007502365.1:0-260 GCF_000475195.1 Diaphorina citri
ACACTACCCAAAGGAAAAACTATTCTTCAAAGACAAAAACCCTAGAGCAAGTTAGCTTGGGAGGTATACACAAAAAGCTCAATCCGAGGCTTAGGTGTAGGGGCTAGACAGCCCTAAAGGAGGGGTAAGCTTTTACGAATCTAGCTTGAAAGGTAGCGTAGGTGCTTGCCTTCCCGACCGGGGCTGTAACCCATCAATTTGATGCAAAAACAATAATGGTACCACATATTGAGACTTAGAGCTAGTAGAACCAGGAAAAA
>NW_007502366.1:0-260 GCF_000475195.1 Diaphorina citri
AGACACCTGATCAGGTCTATCTGATAGTGTGTGTGCTCATCAGATATCAGATAGACCTGATCAGCCGTACCTGTCAGGTCTACCTGATAGTAAGTGGCTGGCCTTAGTGATACTCTTCAGATCTTAACACACTGGTAGTCATAGGGCCTAATACCTCTTTGGACAGACATGTTTGTCAACTAAAGATAAGTACCTACGTAATTATCCCAGCAGAACTAATATTGGCCGGATTATCATTAAACCGCTCTGGGATCCAAGAA
>NW_007502367.1:0-260 GCF_000475195.1 Diaphorina citri
GGTGATTGTGTGCAGAAATCAGTTTGGTACTCAGTGATGATCTCATCTTCAGGTCTGAGGGGTCAAGAGGTGTATTCGTAGCTGATTCGTTGCGAACCGAATGTTCAATAGCATGCCAGGTAGAAATATAGTGACTTTGATTTTTTTTTAGGAGGATGAGGAGGACGAGAAGGAGGAGGAAGAAGAGGAGGAGGAGGAGGAGGAAGAGGAGGAGAAGGAGGAGGAGTAAGAGGAGAAGGAGGAGGAGAAGTAAGAGGAGA
>NW_007502368.1:0-260 GCF_000475195.1 Diaphorina citri
GAATGTAACTAGCTTATAAATCGTCCAGCTTACACACAGAACAGAAGGATTCCGGGGTATTGTTCGAATGCTTGGAAAGCCAAAGCCAACAAATATTGAAAGTTTTTTTTTTTTTTGAACTGTTTGTAGGATATCAGTTGGACATAGCTGGGAATTGAACCCGAGACCCTTGGATTAGGAAACAGAGAGGTGCGTGAAGTTAGCACCACAACTTTTGCTGCGAATTTGTACCAAAGCCCATCATTTAGTACCCATTTTGT
>NW_007502369.1:0-260 GCF_000475195.1 Diaphorina citri
TCCATTTACTTTATCGTCCCTTATTATTTTTCAGTCTCTACAAATAGTGGACCAATACATCACAACCAATGACATCCTCTATAAGTATTTGAGTACCATCAACCAGAAAATATGTCCCAATCCCTATTCAGATATCAACCACACACAACTTTGCTTAACTTCAGTGATCAATTTACTTTATTGTCCCTTATTATATTCCAGTCTCTACAAATAGTGGACCAATACATCACAACCAATGACATCCTTTATCAGTATTTGAG
>NW_007502370.1:0-260 GCF_000475195.1 Diaphorina citri
GAGAGAGAGAGAGAGAGAGAGGAAGAGAGAGAGAGAGAGAGAGAGAGAGAAACTGGAAGGGTAAGGAGGAAGAGGGAAGGTGTGTGAAATGAAAATAGAGAGACATAAGAGAAAGAGAGAGAGAGACAGGATCTAGATGTGTGAGAGTCTTAATAGGATGGGGATTACTAGAAAGATAGGCATATATGTAGAGAGAGAGAGAGAGAGAGAGAGAGAGAGAGAGAGAGAGAGAGAGAGAGAGAGAGAGAGAGAGAGAGAGA
>NW_007502371.1:0-260 GCF_000475195.1 Diaphorina citri
GAGAGAAGGAGAAGAGAGAAAAGTCAGTACTGAGGATGAGAGAGAAAGAGAAAGGAAGAAAAGAGAAGAAGAAGACGAAGAAGGAGGAGAAGAAAAAGAAGAAGGAAGAAGAGGAGAAGAAGAAGAAAAAGAAGAAGAAGAAGAAAAAATAAGAGAAGGAGAAGAAGAAGAAGAACAACAACAAGAAGAAGGAAATTCATCTCTGATAGGAAGTAGAAGGAAAGGGGAGAGAGGGAGAAAAAAATGGCAATTGAAGAAGG
>NW_007502372.1:0-260 GCF_000475195.1 Diaphorina citri
GTAGCGTAGACCCACAGGTGGGCCAATAAATGGTACGTTTTTTAGGTGGGCGAATAAATGGTACACTTACCCTAGATATAAGGTTCGTTCTCAGAACGGCTGGCTTTCTCCTATCTTGTTGTCCTTCTTGCTTTCGGAACGATAAGACCTTTAGCAGTTACAGTTCCCACTATCAAGTCTCTTAGGAATAGAGTGAGTGTGTGTGTGGGTGTGGGTGAGAGAGAGAGAGAGAGAGAGAGAGAGAGAGAGAGAGTGTGTGT
>NW_007502373.1:0-260 GCF_000475195.1 Diaphorina citri
GACATTTCCAAGCACTTACCTACTCGTGAACGTCGTACTTTTTTCTTTCGATCTTTAGGATTCTGGTCTCCTTCTCCTTCAGTCTTTATTGTTTCCCTCTCTTGTTCGTCTTCTATTTTGTCACCACCACCATTAGCTGTAATATAAGGCAAATATTGACATTGAGATCCGAATGTATTTTGACTTTCCCTATTTATACTGACGTCTATGACTAGATAAGACCACCATCTGAACCCCAATAACATTAAAAAATAAACCCA
>NW_007502374.1:0-260 GCF_000475195.1 Diaphorina citri
TGGCTTGGTCTCCTTGCTGATGTCTGCAATAGTGTTCGGTGTTCTGGCAGGAGATTAATTCTCATGTGTCTTAAGAGAGTGAATGAGGCTATAGTGACTCATGAGGTCTCAGCGAGGAATAAACTCGGACCTCCGAGACGTAAACCAAGTGCTCACTGTCCTCGGACTCTGAAAACAGTAAGAACTAATGAACTAATGCCGGGGTTTATCAACTCAAGATTGAGAGAGCAACTTTGATATCACAGCAACCATAATAAATT
>NW_007502375.1:0-260 GCF_000475195.1 Diaphorina citri
TTGTTATTTTGTCCTATTATGTGCCCCAGTTTACACTTCTCCCCCCTAATAATTTCTATGATCCGTCTATTATTCTAATAAATAATAGGTATGTGCCTACAATCCTACATGGTGCATGGGTATGGGTAGGCATATTCCATAATCTGGTAATCCCTGATGTAAACCCTTTACAATGGACACTACTAGATATTGATGAAATGATGACACTGAGGTAAGGACATTGTCATCCATCATCATGTCAGATTGATATCGTATTCTTG
>NW_007502376.1:0-260 GCF_000475195.1 Diaphorina citri
AGAGAGAGAGAGAGAGAGAGAGAGAGAGAGAGAGAGAGAGAGAGAGAGAGAGAGAGAGAGAGAGAGAGAGAGAGAAGTATAAAGAAAAGAAAGAGACAGAGTTTATTATTTATAGTGTTCACATAAAGTTTGCCCGGGGGGGGCGGAAACTTGTACCGAGTGTTCCGAAAGTCTCGGCGTTACTTAACACAAGTGTTCCCTGTGTGGAAGCCTCCTGTCAGTGTGCCACGCTCGACCTTGCTTAGCACAAGTGTTCCCTG
>NW_007502377.1:0-260 GCF_000475195.1 Diaphorina citri
TCATTGGAATCGACATCGATTTCAGGGGTCCTATCAATTGCCTATACATATAGGAATCACAACCAAACAAAGTCCAAGGTACAGATTTCAGCCCTATTTCATCACGCCAGTATGCGTCATCTTATAATAGCAGATGCGTCAGTCTCCGGGCGCAATTATAACAGTCCCCATTGTGAACCAAGCTACCATTGTATAACCAGCAGATAAGATAAGAGTCACTTATCAAGCAACAACGGTCGTGCTGAGAACGACAGGAACAA
>NW_007502378.1:0-260 GCF_000475195.1 Diaphorina citri
CAGTTACAGTTCCCTCTGTCAAACCTCTTGAAAAAAAAAAGCAGTAACTCAAGAATAATGTAAGACACGAACGAAAATGGACAGTTTACCACCATTGATTGGATTCAATTTTTTTGATAGAGGACCCAGAAATAAAGGTGAGGTTAATCGGATCAGAATAACAAATGAGTTTCTCCCAACATCAGGCCAAGCTACACCAAGGCTTATATATTTTTTGAAATTAAAATGGGCAACAAACACAGCCCCCCCAAACAAAACTT
>NW_007502379.1:0-260 GCF_000475195.1 Diaphorina citri
AGATGGTGCAATGCTCAGAGTAAGAAATTCTCTGTGGAATCGACTCCAGGTCCTAATGAATGTATCATCGATAGGTTACTCTGGGGCGTAAATACTCCCCTGCTTGGTTCATCTAACAATTAAGTGTCTGCATAAGCATAAGGTATGTTGAGGCTGGGGTGTATATGCCCCCCCCATATTTGATTTGTCTAACAAATATCTCCTCCCTCATTTTCCAGGAAAGAACGGCCGGTCAGCGGTTGAACATTATCATCGTAGCT
>NW_007502380.1:0-260 GCF_000475195.1 Diaphorina citri
GGTAAGTAGGTATAAGTTCCAAATCTGCTTCATCAAGTTTCATTCTAAAATTCTAATTTAGGTAGTATCCAAGAATTCCAATTACCATAATCTCATATAGGACATCTGTTTCATACACCAGCTGGACAACATGTTGTCAGGTGACACATATCAACACATGGTGCAGATATTCAACCCACCTGATTTCTTTCTGGAGGAAAATTCATAAAATCAGGGCGGGAAATTGATTTACGAGGTGTCAATATTCAGGGACGGGCATC
>NW_007502381.1:0-260 GCF_000475195.1 Diaphorina citri
GACCTGGTTGTGGTTCAGGGGGAGGTAGTTCTACACTGCTAGGTATGGCATGGTCTTCTTTGGTGGCAAATATGATGATGTCTTTACCTTCACGCTGACACGTTGACATTGTGAGTGTGAGTCTGTAAAAGAAGAACCAAGACTGAAGGTGAATAGACAGATCAATATCAGGAGGTAATTCCGTAGCAAAATTCCGATTATTAACAGGACATGACTGCTTGTCAGAGCACCTCCACAGAATTGGCTGTGCTGACTCCCCA
>NW_007502382.1:0-260 GCF_000475195.1 Diaphorina citri
AATTTCTAACATTCCTAAAGTGTGTGTACCAAAGTCGTTGTTGTACAAAAAGTGGATATTAAGCGATAAAGATTTTGCGATTTCGAATAACGTTTCAATGTTTTAAAACCTATTTCTATAAGTTTTTTACTTTCCTTATCCTTTAATAAGGAAAGTATTGTAATTCAGCAAAAATTTGACCTTCAGGTCTCCTATGGAAAGCTCCAGAGTTGCTGCGGGATACTCACGCTCCTATCCGAGGCACTCAGAAGGCTGATGTG
>NW_007502383.1:0-260 GCF_000475195.1 Diaphorina citri
AAAATGGTCATTTTCACTCGCAGAAAAGAGGGTAGATAACTAGGTATGAACTTTTTTCTGTCAGCAAAATACGGGACATAATATTAGTCCGTATACTTTCTTCCTCTTCTTCTTCTTCTTCTTCTTCTTTCTTCTTTCTTCTTTTTCTTCTTCTTCTTTTTCGAGAAAGTATGAAAGCAAAATAAAGGAAACAGAAGGGATAACATAGACAACATTGAGAAAATCCGGACAGACTTTTATTTTATGTTCTCAATGTCTTT
>NW_007502384.1:0-260 GCF_000475195.1 Diaphorina citri
GTTCTGAATATTACATTGAACAAATTTAGCAATTTATTCTTAGCATATTAGATACCATCGAACTATCGATACTATTACTGTCGTTGTTATTTCAATAAATTTCAAAAAAAAGCATAAAGACAATGTCACATCATAAGCCTCATTATTCGTGAAATATTAGGTTACGCCCACACCTTTAGTGTAAGACAACTGATAAGTTGATAACTCTTAACATTTACATACGTTACTTCACTTACTGACAGAACTTGGCCACTGCTGAT
>NW_007502385.1:0-260 GCF_000475195.1 Diaphorina citri
TACCTAAGTAGCGGAAAATTCCTACCAATCTTATCGAAACCTACCCAAATAACCACCAATATGCTTCGGTATTTATTTATTTTCCGAGTAGGTATCTATTTTAGAGGTTCTACCCATGTCCATGCCACATCATCACATCAATAAAAACCTCAATAACCTCTGCTGATGGGAAATGATCAAATGAAAAACCACTTGGCTGAAATTCATCTCCGCAATTTTTTACTGCCTCCACGAGGATGGTAGATGTTCCTTGACAAGAA
>NW_007502386.1:0-260 GCF_000475195.1 Diaphorina citri
TCGGAAACGTCTTGGCTTAAAATACTTATAAGAGTGTGAAATAAAATAAATTATTTTTAAAATAAGTTAATAAGTAATAAGAAAGGCCATTCCGAGCATCTGTTTAGTTTAGAATAATTTTCTCCTAAGACTGGGTCGAGCTCGCTGATGGGACATCTTGTTCCAAGCTGACAATAGGGTATGTGTACCATTTATTCGCCCACCTAAAAAACGTACCATTTATTGGCCCACCTGCCCACATTTATTTTTCTAATTTTTGT
>NW_007502387.1:0-260 GCF_000475195.1 Diaphorina citri
GTATTAAGTAAACTAATATATATACTAATGGGTAATAACTATTTCCGCTGTATTGTAGAATTGCAATGCATAACAATACAATCGATGGACGGTCGGGTTAGAATGAATGAGGAATACTCTAGAACTAGAACTCAAGCTTAGACTATACTATCATCATTTGTCAGCAAAATTTACTTCAATCAATACGGTGGATCAGATTGTTAAGGGATAAGCCTAATCCAATTATACTGACTGGATAATGTACATCATTACGTATCCTT
>NW_007502388.1:0-260 GCF_000475195.1 Diaphorina citri
CCTTATCAAATACCTACATCATTATACCTAGGTAAGAAATGTTTACCTACCTGTGGTGACGTACGTATCGAGGTAACACAAATGTACCTACATAGTCGTATTATGTACCTACCTACATAGTCGTATTATGTACCTACCTAAACTACCTATACGTAGGTATGGATTTTGTTCTTTGGTTTATTTTTATACCAATACCACATAGGTATGTATATCTAGGTAAGTACGTCAACTTCTTTTTAGTTCGTAGGTAGGTAGGTAGG
>NW_007502389.1:0-260 GCF_000475195.1 Diaphorina citri
TTGTTTACTACTTTATGGTAATCTCTGTCCAGTTCTAATCCCCTAACCAATCCTATCGATTATAACATTAATAACATAGGTCCTGACGATAACACTATACGAGTAGGCTGTAGGTGACTTTTGTGGCCATTTATATAGCTATGAGATAAGGGGAGATTTTTAGCGAGAAAATTTTTTAATTGATGAATTCGACTCCAGAACACATAGTCTAGCTTGGAAAATAGAACGTCTACCTTTTGTAAGCGCTAGATCGCGGGTTT
>NW_007502390.1:0-260 GCF_000475195.1 Diaphorina citri
AAAAACGTCCCAAGTCTGACAAGTTTCACTCGACAATTTTGCATTTAACTGGATAGGGCAATTTTGGATTTTATTTGCCAGCTTGAATAGGACTAAAGCGTACCTTTAGGCTGGGATTGAAATCACGACCTCCTGATTAAAAGGCGACCATCTTGACCGAGACAGGTACAGAACTACAGATAAAATATGTACACTAATTTTAAATGTTTCGTACGATTAACAAAAGAGATGTATTAATAGGGTGACCATAATTTTTTTTG
>NW_007502391.1:0-260 GCF_000475195.1 Diaphorina citri
GTGGATGCTGTATTCGCAATGCACAGAATAGCAATCGTGAATACAGATCTCTCTAGGAAAAATTTTATTGAATTTTTTTTTATGACGAAATGAGAGAAAAAAAACTATTCCCAGTTTGTCTTCGATCTGGAATCTTAGATTTGAAGGAAGTAGATAGTAGATATTGAAGTCGATCTACTTAATAAAGTAGGAATTGAATTTAATGAAGATCAAAATTGGAGGAAGGTAAATGTAACACATAACTTAACGAAGAATCAATC
>NW_007502392.1:0-260 GCF_000475195.1 Diaphorina citri
AGGGAGGAACAGGGTAAAAGTGTGGACAAATAGGGAAGGGTGGGGGTAACAGGGGAAAGTATGCTAAAAAGGGAGAAAATGTGGAAAATATAGGAAGAAGGAACATAGAGAAATAGGGAAAAAGTAGAGAAGGCTGGGGGGAAACAGAAAGAAAGGAAGGAAAACAGGGTAAAAGTAAGGACAATTAGGGAAGGGTGGGGATAAGGGGAAAGTGTGGTAAGCAAGGAGCAAATGGCAAAGTATAGAAAATGTATAGGAGG
>NW_007502393.1:0-260 GCF_000475195.1 Diaphorina citri
AGGACCAAAGAGATTAATTAAGGTTTTCCTTGGTGACACCAGGTGATCAATACTGCCAGATGATACCCCCAGTAGTAAATATAGTTCCTCTCTGTCTCTCATTCATCATTTTTTCCCTTCCTCTCTCTGTTCCTCCCCCTCCCTCTGTTCGTCTGTTCCTCCCCTTACCCTAACTTACCCTCACTTCCCATTTTTCTATCCATCCCATCCCTTCCTCAATTCTATTTTTCCCTTTTCCCCCTTCTTTCCTCCTCTATCAT
>NW_007502394.1:0-260 GCF_000475195.1 Diaphorina citri
TAAATATATTCTCATATTCCTCACAACCTTAGCGTGCATCTCTTTAGACCAAGTTCATGTCTCCATTGAACTTTTCAATAGCATGACATATAGTCCTTAGACACGTCGATACACACAAGAGTGTACAGTATTTGTTTTGTCTGGTCTGCTATGAGTCACAATATTCCAAGTCAGGCTCTATACTTCCATAACATAAAAAGAAAGTTGGTTTAGAATCGACGATGAAGCAGACTGAAACACTCTGGCATTAGGGAACCAAA
>NW_007502395.1:0-260 GCF_000475195.1 Diaphorina citri
AAAAAGATTTTCAAAAAAAAAAAAAAAAAAAAAAAAAAAAAAAACTCCAAGACTAGCATTTGCAGGTCCACAACTTTTATGACTTAGTGGATAGTACCTACCAAATGAGTTGGATAATGGATAAGTACCTGACATAAATCATACCACATTCTCTATGAGGGATTAATGGGACCATCCAACACCACATCCACTATGAGCGATTAATTGGACCATCCAACGCGGTGAGAAGTTCACGTCATTGAATCAACTATTTATGTTCC
>NW_007502396.1:0-260 GCF_000475195.1 Diaphorina citri
ATTCGACAGATGGGAGGAACTTAGGGAAAACACTAGCGCTACCTCTCATCGAAATTCATGATGTGGTCGGTACTCGGTAGTGTAAATTATTTTCAAACTACTACTACTACTACTACTATGTGGCTCACATAGTATCCACAAGTTTCTCCCATCTGAATTACCAGTTTTGCAATGATTTCGTTCGTAAAAAATTTCACCCGATTACATTACTTTCCTTCCTATAGGAGTATAGGATAAGGAAAGTAAAAAAAAGGGGAGGG
>NW_007502397.1:0-260 GCF_000475195.1 Diaphorina citri
GACGTTTTGATCTGCGTGTGATTTGAATGCCAAATGTGTCCATGTTGATGTTTATGACATGCTAAATTATTTATGAGAGGTACCCTCTACTATCAATTAATCTGTGACGGGGTGCCAGATTTTCCGACAGTTTGGGGTACCTACCTATTGAATGCAGTGATGTGGGGAAAGATCCACATATGGTAATCTATTTATCCATGACTAGGTCCGTATCCAGGATTTTATCCAGGGGCCCAAGTATCCAAACAGTGACTTATCTT
>NW_007502398.1:0-260 GCF_000475195.1 Diaphorina citri
ATGTTTTAAGTAGATAAATACCTATCTATTGTGCTGGTAATTTTGAATTTTATACCCAAATGTGTCTTTCGTTGTCCAGCCTCAGTGTGGGGTACAGCATTTAGACACTTGGAGTCAATGTCATAGGTAGGGAGTCAATCAATAGGGTGAATCAATGGGGAATGCACAATCATCTCTATTTGTATGATACCTCCATGCTCCATGGCCACAGTTCTTTCAACTTCTGTTCAGCGACGCTTAAGGTTCCAGTTTCAAACAGT
>NW_007502399.1:0-260 GCF_000475195.1 Diaphorina citri
ACCTCATATTAAAGCAAAGGTCAAGCTGGGAAAGAGTTGAAGTATTAATGAGGAGAGGGGAGGAGGAGGAGGGAGAGGATTGGAATCAAAAGTAGGAAAAGGGAGGGATGATGAAGGACAGGTGAGAAGAAGAAGAAGAAGAGAGGAAGAAAAGGAGAGGTAGGAATATAAGGGGAAAGGGAATTAAAGGTAGGAGAGGGAGGGATGATAAAGGAAAGAGGAGGAGGAGAAGAAGAAAAGTATAGAAAGAGACAGTACTG
>NW_007502400.1:0-260 GCF_000475195.1 Diaphorina citri
TGAGTCCATAACATGGTGCCCATTTATTTCTTTTCAATATCGCAGTATAAGCCTTTTGCTGCTGGGATACTTTCGTTGTACCTGCAGGCTTCACTCAATTCTTGTTCCCTCTAAACACAAACCTATCTTCACCAGAACTGGAAAAGTCCAGGAATTCTCCAAGTACATATGAGATTTCTTGGTCTTGTTAAAGTTCACAGTATGGAGTTGATTTTCCAAATTGTTGTTCCTTCTATCAACACAAGAACTGGAAAAGTCCA
>NW_007502401.1:0-260 GCF_000475195.1 Diaphorina citri
ATACTGTGATGTTCTTGAACATTTGCAACTATTGTTATTTGGGCAATGATGAAATCGAAAAGGTAAATTTACGTACACAGAAAAAGTCCAAAATGAGTGGGCCCAGTGAGTCAGTGGATTCCTAAGGGTAGATGGCTATGGCTACCAAAACTACCCACTGATACGAAAAGGCACAAGGCATACCTGGCTTACATCTGACCAGAATGTTAATTTCAAAGCAGTACTAAAAGAAAACCAAACCTGACGTAACCCAATAATCT
>NW_007502402.1:0-260 GCF_000475195.1 Diaphorina citri
GGATCGGAAGTTCCAGCTATAGAAAGTAGATGTGCCAAGTTGGAAGGGGCGTTCCACCTCTGTAAAGATCTTTACAAAAGTCGAAGTTTATCTCTGAACCTCAAAATATGTCACTACAATAGCGTGATTAGACCTTCGGCCTTATATGCATCAGAAACTTTAAATATGACAAAAAAAGGTCCCCTTCGAAAACTAGAAATCAAAGATAGAAAAATGTTAAGAAAGATCCTTGGCCCTGTAAGAGAAAATAATGAATTCCG
>NW_007502403.1:0-260 GCF_000475195.1 Diaphorina citri
TCGTGTTCCTGGTAAAAAGACCTTTGATTTGATATATAGGTCGACCAGGTTTGGATAAGTCCTTCTATGGGGACAGACAGACCAACAGACAGACGACATCGAAGCGAACAATAGCCCGTCCCTTATACCTTTTTTTATTACTATCGTAATATTAAAGACGAAATCGAACAATAGCCCGTCCCTTATACCTTTTTTTTATTACTATCGTAATATTAAAGGAAGAACGGGCTAAAAACTAGCAGCACGCGATTGCCGAGTTG
>NW_007502404.1:0-260 GCF_000475195.1 Diaphorina citri
TTGGAATATGCAATCATAAACCTCTAGGTATAGGTTAAAGGTAGGTATATCTGCAATATTAGTCTGGTCTGGTCTGATCATCATTATCAGGTATCATAACTCGAGCGTTTCTCGAATTTAGATTTTTTGAACCTTTGTATGTTTCACCATAACTTCTCAACGGTTGAAATTTGAGAGTCCGATGAAATTTGAGAAATCAGTATGTTGAAATATTTAATAGGAAAGTTCCTGATTTTTAGCCCTGATGGCGCCTTTGGAAA
>NW_007502405.1:0-260 GCF_000475195.1 Diaphorina citri
CCAATAAATGGTACGTTTTTTAGGTGGGCGAATAAATGGTACACTTACCCTAGTACTTTATTTTCTCCTTTTCGGGGAGGGACCCGAAGTGGCAGCGAACAACCCCATGAAAAACTCCTGATGTGCAACCAGCTGGAGCGAACTTGCACCCAGAGAACATCGATCCCCTTCGGTGCACCGCTACAACAACAACAACAACAACTTGCACCCACGCAGATCTTAATGAGGAGAACGAAAAGGCGATCGACCTACGCGACCTT
>NW_007502406.1:0-260 GCF_000475195.1 Diaphorina citri
GCCGCCGCAAACCATCCCGTAGTGACTTTGCCGCAGGTAAGAATACTGACTGAACGAAGTAAGTTATAAGCTTTAATTAAACCATATTTTCCTTTGAACAATTTCCTTTTCCTTAAAAAGTATGGTCAGTTAAAAAAGTACTACTTACTTGTATGCCCTGTGTACTCACTTACTCAGCCTCGTTATTATTATTATTTCTCGAGTTCAAGTGCCAAATTTCTTGCCATTTAAACCCCCTGACCCACGCTTGACCCTCCCCT
>NW_007502407.1:0-260 GCF_000475195.1 Diaphorina citri
CCTCTTTCTCCTTCTCCTCTTTCCCCTTCCCCTCCTCCTGTCATTTTTCTCCTCCTCCCTCTTTCCTCTCGCCCTACTCCTCCTCCTTCTCTCTCTCCCTTCTCCTCTTTCTTCTTCCCTTCCTCCTCCCTCTTCTACCTCATCCTTCTCTTCCTCCCTCCTCCTCCTTTCCTCTTTCATCCTCTCCCTTATCCTCTTTCTCCTTCCTCTCATCCTCCCCCTCCTCTCTTCGCATCAAAATTGACAAATGTTTCAATATT
>NW_007502408.1:0-260 GCF_000475195.1 Diaphorina citri
GTTTTCATGTGGTCTCATGTTTTTATTGTTTTACTAAGGAAGTTCCTACCTCACTTTCACTAGAAACTAGAGCTTTATCGGAAGATGGATATACATGCAACTTTTTATTCCATTCGAGTCTTTTACGAGCAGGTAGGTACCTACCAGAGAGTTAGGTATTACCTGTTTATCTACTACATGTTTGTATTTCATACTGGGGAACCTTGATATTACGTAATTTATATAAATAAAAAGGCACCTCATTATAACGTACCCTCCTT
>NW_007502409.1:0-260 GCF_000475195.1 Diaphorina citri
TGAAGGTTATTGACAAGGTCAAAGCCTTTTTCCATGTCTATGAATGAGTTATTTTACCAATAAAACCCTTTGCCTCCTGTGCATAATCTAAGTACGAAATAAAATTACTCATCCATTTGTATAGAAATTTCAATGTAAAAAGTTTTAAAGTAGCGCTTCCCAATAAATCCAATAGGTAACATATATGTAAATGGGGCACCAAAATAGACTCTTGAAGCCACCCTTATGATATGCTCAACAAACATGTTACATTACATCCC
>NW_007502410.1:0-260 GCF_000475195.1 Diaphorina citri
TTATTTATTTATTTTTAGAGCTATCCCCTCTACTCTTAACCTTCCCGTCTATCATATATCCTAACCTCACAGACTCACACGTTAAGGGGAGGGCCTTATCGTTTAATTTCAATTACACTACCTAATACCTAACCCATCACCAGAGTGTTCAATACAAGTACACACACAATTCTATGTTCAATATACCCATGAATAGGACACGCATGAATACGTTCTGTAGGAAGCTACCAGATACCTCCTGTATACAGGGTTGTATCACA
>NW_007502411.1:0-141 GCF_000475195.1 Diaphorina citri
CTTAACCCTCATTTCGTGGAAAATGTTGAAAAGGTTGTGAACAAAATATCTCAAGAACGGTTTAAAAAAAAAATCAAAAATTTGGTATGCTATCCCGGTATGGTCCAAGGACGCGACTGTAACAATTTGGTAAAAATCGGA
>NW_007502411.1:150-260 GCF_000475195.1 Diaphorina citri
ATAAAGTTGTGAACAAAATATCTCAAGAACGATTTGTCGTAGAGAAATGAAATTTGGTATGCTATCCCGGTATGGCCCAAGGACGCGACTGTAACAATTTGGTAAAAATC
>NW_007502412.1:0-260 GCF_000475195.1 Diaphorina citri
GATACAATGATCGAAATTGGTGGAGAGGCTTCGTACATCGACCCGTCCCATGATGGAACGATTATGGATTGATTGATTAAGCTGCACTGTGGGACATGTCAGGGAGCGCGTAGCGGACCGTGTGTCTGGTGTGATGGGTGTGTGTGTGTGTGTGGTGGATGTGCGTGTGTGTGGTGGTCCCATACAAAGGACGGGTCAACCACTAGTAAAAAATATGGTGAGTATAGAATTTTTTCTCTCTTACCTTTGTGTCTTCTAGG
>NW_007502413.1:0-260 GCF_000475195.1 Diaphorina citri
GACAATAACCTTTTCTTGGCCTAAAACTTGAGCTGTTCAGTGCCGATAAATAGGGGGAGCCAACATTACTCCTTAACTCCTTACTTGAAATTAAAGTTATATGTAGCTTGGAATTAGATACTGTCAATTTTTACTTTCCTTACCTACCTGTAGGAAGGAAAGTATTGTAGTTGGTTGAAATTTTCGATGTTCATTCTTATCGCCACACACAGATCATACTTACCTTCTTACCTATAAAGATAGATACAAGTGATAAGCAT
>NW_007502414.1:0-260 GCF_000475195.1 Diaphorina citri
AAGCCAGTCTGAGTGGGTCCGGGAAAAGCCATCAGAAGGCGAGTATCCAGACGGTAACCCATCCGTGCCGATACCAACATTATCAACCACGGGCAACGTTGATTACCTTCAGTGATCCATCGAAAAGTAACTCGTTCAACGTACACCTCTGACACTCTCACCTTACTTTCGACAGTTTTTACTATTCAAGATGCAAGTCAACCACAAGATCTCGCCACCCTGTAACTAAGCACTGAATTTGATTTCCTATTGAAACTTCT
>NW_007502415.1:0-260 GCF_000475195.1 Diaphorina citri
TTTGTGTGGGGCCTTCTGAGCTTTTCTGTGGGGCACTCTATGATTTTCTGTGGGAACCACCAAGCGATTTTCTGTGGGCCGTTCTAAGCTTTTCTGTGCGGCACTCTATGATTTTCTGTGGGGGCACTGTATGCTTTACTGTGGGGGCACTCTAGGCTTTTCTGTGGGGCACTCTATGCTTTTCTGTGGGACACTCTATGATTTTCTGTGAGGCACTCTATAATTTTCTGTGGGAAACCATAAAAAAAACAACTTGAGTG
>NW_007502416.1:0-260 GCF_000475195.1 Diaphorina citri
CACTTGTCGTACCGCAAAAAAACGTGTCGTGTGTAGAGTGTTTCCTCTTTAAATTACATTGCCTACAGGACATTTTGTGTCGTTCGGAAAAAAATCGTGTCGTGGATAACGCGCTTGTTTACAGAAGGTCCCGGGTTAGATTCCCAGAGTCAACAGAATGTTTGCACTCAATTGCCAATATTTCAATAGCCAGCAGCAATAGCACATGGAATGCTTGGGTTGGCATCAGGAAAAGGCCATCTGGGCAATCGCATAAGCTG
>NW_007502417.1:0-260 GCF_000475195.1 Diaphorina citri
CCGGATCATTCAACTACTCCATATTGTTTCATTCAGTCATCTCAATTTGCCGGATTACACTGAAGAAATAACATTATTTTTAGTAAACATTAGGTAGGTATAGGTACATAATAATTTCAGATAGGGCATAGGAAAATAACAGTATATGAATGTCTTATTTTATTTTAGTAACACTTGTAAAAACTAAAAAAGAAAATAATTTTACATTGAAATATAGGTATTTCTAGAAACTGATTTACGGTCAAAGACGAGATGGTCAA
>NW_007502418.1:0-260 GCF_000475195.1 Diaphorina citri
GGCTTGGTTAGGGTCGTACTGCTCGTTTTGATTATATGGTTGCTCAGGGTTATACTGTTGAGTTGGATCGTATTGATTAGGAGCATACCCATATTCTTGATTAGAGTCTGGTGCATAGCTCTGCTGGAGATTCTCAGCTTTTTTAGTATGTTCTGTGTAGTTTGTTTCATTTGTATATTGAGTAGCGTCGTATTGATTATTCTGTTGATAAGGTATGTCCTGAGCGCTATATTGGTCAGGTGTATATGGATTAACATATT
>NW_007502419.1:0-260 GCF_000475195.1 Diaphorina citri
TAGAAAAAAGAGGTTTAGATCCAACAATATTGTAATTAACGAAGAAAAGTTCAAAGATAGAACATGGTGGAGAGGCTTAGTTCATAGTCGACCCATTTGTGGAACGACTTAACATTTGATGATGAGTCCTTTTACTGCTCGCGGATAGGGGATAGAACTTGTCATCTCAGTATTTTCTCTATTTTGGTGTAGTGGTCAAGGCGCTCGCCTGGTAAACAGGAGGGCGTGGGTTCAATCCCAGCCGAGGTATGGAATTTTAT
>NW_007502420.1:0-260 GCF_000475195.1 Diaphorina citri
CTTTTTTTTTTTTTTTTTTTTTTTTTTTTTTTTTTTTCAAATTTTGTTTCACTAGGTACCTACAAATTTTTAAGAGTAAATTGAGTACCTAAATGGGTTCTTGAAATTAAATTCCTCGACCCCTTTCTACAAATAGCCCTTTAGGCAGATTTTTCCTTCCAACAGAGCCGAAAAAACTTCGGCTCTGTCGAGAATTGAACCCGGCACCTCCATAGTTGACGCCTAGTTATGAAACCTAAATGGTCACAGAAAAAAATCTA
>NW_007502421.1:0-260 GCF_000475195.1 Diaphorina citri
TGGAAAAAAAAAAAAAAAAATGACTCAAATCAAGGTCTGAAAACGGCTGACTTAGATCCAAGGTATAGGACGGCCGAAGGAACGGTGGAAAATCAAATAGACTCAAACTTAGAGAGGAAAACGGTAGAAATTGACTCAATTCTAAGTCTGAAAACCGAAAGGTACAGGAGGGCCGAACGTTTAAAATCTAGAAATTAACCCAATTTGAGACTCGAAAACGTTCGAAATTGACTCAGGTAGAAACGGGCTCTAAACAAGTA
>NW_007502422.1:0-260 GCF_000475195.1 Diaphorina citri
AAATCAGGAGGCTCCAGGCTCCGTTGTGGACACCCTGGTTCGAGGGTCGAGAAAGACGGAAAGGTAGTTGCTCCCAATTCCTTCACTAAGATACGGCACTGATAAGGGATACAGTCTCAAATAGTCTCAACTAAACGGGGACATTGTATGAGTCATCAGTAGAGTAGTATGGGCTCGATGCTGACTGCTGTCTTTGATAGGATTAATAGAGGAATGAGTAACTGCATAATACTCTGGTAAATCTCCAGTAGTATCCTTTG
>NW_007502423.1:0-260 GCF_000475195.1 Diaphorina citri
CTCTCTCTCTCTCTCTCTCTGTTTTTTCTGTCAGCTCTCTGCAGTTCTCAGGGAGTAATGTGCTATCCCTTTTGCTCATCCTCAATGCTCCTCATTTCCCTTCCAACTTATTTATTTTACAATTTCGGAAAATCCTTCTGATCCTTGTTCGCCCCTCTCTCTTCTCTTTCTTTATCTCTCTCTCTGTCTGTCTCTCTCTCCTTTTTTCTCTCTCTCTTTCTTTTCTTCTCTTCTTCATTCTTCCTCTCACTCCCTTCGTC
>NW_007502424.1:0-260 GCF_000475195.1 Diaphorina citri
ATGGATGTGTATTTGAATATCGTTTGAACCAGCAAGCGAACTGATGGTCTAGACTAGAAATCTTCCAATCCTTTCATCATAAGAGATAGAGAGGGAAGAGAAAGAGAGACAAAGAGAGAGAGTAAGAAAAAGAGAGAGAGAGACAGAAGGAAAGAGAGAGAGATAGAAAGGGAGAGGAAAAGGCCAAGAGATACAGAAAGAAAGAGAGAGAGAGAGAGAGAGAGAGAGAGAGAGAGAGAGAGAGAGAGAGAGAGAGAGAA
>NW_007502425.1:0-260 GCF_000475195.1 Diaphorina citri
TCTAAAGACAACGTCAGGATTTTGAAGGTACATTTGGTACAGTATAGGACTATGGGTAATATGTAGAATGTTCATATACATATTTTGTCTCTCAGATTATGCTGTCGAAGGCTTTAGGTTATTAGTCTACCTCTACCTACGTAAGTTCATGTTTTTTCCATGTTGACGTTTTACATGGAAGAAAACCTGTCAACGTGACAAGGCTGTGTTACGGAGAGAACACGAGTCTAAATAGAAAGAATGTTAAAGGATTCGCAAAA
>NW_007502426.1:0-260 GCF_000475195.1 Diaphorina citri
CTGTTGGTGGATCTGTATATATATATATAAATATATATATCTAAGCTACCTACCTATTTTCGACACAACCACAAAGCCAATGGCTACAAAAGGTCCGAAATTCTTTACAAAAGGCATGCAAGAATATTGTACATAGATAGATTGTGCGTTATTGGAGAGGGAGAGAGAGAGAGAGAAAAGAGAAAAGGAAGAGGAAGAAGAAGAAGAAGGAGGAGAAGGAGAGGAAGAGCTATATAAAAAAAAAAAAAAAAACGGACGCA
>NW_007502427.1:0-260 GCF_000475195.1 Diaphorina citri
AATAATAATAATAAAAATATCTCTACCTTCTCCCTTTTTTCCTCCCCCTCCTCACCTCACCCTCATCTCAAAAACCTGCTAATCTATCTCTTTCTACATTGTGTTCTCTCCTCCCCTCCCTTCCTCTCTTTCCATTACAAATTCTTACCTACGCTCTCTCCCTCTCTTCCTCTCTTCCTTCTAGAAAGTATTTCCTTTTCTCCCCCTCTCTCTCTCTCTCTCTCTCTCTCTCTCTCTCTCTCTCTCTCTCTCTCTCTCTC
>NW_007502428.1:0-260 GCF_000475195.1 Diaphorina citri
TTTTTTTTATTTATTACTAAAAAAAAAAAAAAAAAAAAACGGAAACGAGGTATACAATAGGGCTACCTGGAAGAAACTGACAAGAAACGCCGACCCTATTTAAATAGGAAAAGGCTAGGAAGACGAATATTATATTTTGATAGAGGGAAATGTTACAACGAAGGTCTTTTTGCCGTCAAAATCGAAAGAGGACCATAAATTAGAAAACCAGCCGTTCCAAGAACGAACTTTTTTTTTTCAAGAGGTTTGACAGAGGGAAC
>NW_007502429.1:0-260 GCF_000475195.1 Diaphorina citri
AGTCCCGCAGCCAAACAATTCAAAATCAAAACATGTTATCGAGGAACAATTAGACAAATTATGTATGTAGATGCAAGATAATCGAGGTAAAACTTGAAACTCATTTCGTTCGATCAAAATCCATCTCAATATAAACTGATGATTTACTAATGGGCAATTAAGAACATTAGAGCTCCGGAAACTAACAGACCCACCTGAACTATTACAGGCAGTTTGAAGGTGTTTAAAATAAATAATGTGTAGCTCTTTAATAGTTTTCG
>NW_007502430.1:0-260 GCF_000475195.1 Diaphorina citri
TATACACAAGTAAGTGAAGCAACGTCTAGCATGGTTACTATCTGGACCGGTGACTGTCGCAATAAAACGCGTAGTGTTGCCAGGAAATTGTTTTCATTGGGAACTGAGAGTGGAATGAGATTTATTTTTATTTATTTTATAAGTTTACATTTATTGCTTAAAAACGACCCTGATTCCATTGATGTCCTGATGCGTTTCCTAAAGAGGAACAACTTCCTAAAAGAACTCTAGGTCACCTTATTTATTTGCCGCAAATGGCC
>NW_007502431.1:0-260 GCF_000475195.1 Diaphorina citri
CCTAATATTGCCCTTTGTTTAAGCAACCTATTGAATTTTGCCTTTGTTTTATGCCAGTTGCTCAATTTGCCTTTGTTTGTAAAATTCCATTGCATTTGGTCAATTTTGCTGCCATTTTGCCAGAAAATCCAAACTGATTTTCTTATGTTTTTTTCCCATTATTTTAATGCCAGTTAATCTTATTTCAACATCTGTGTGGTGTTTGGTTTCCTTTATCTTTTGCCTTTCTATTTGCCTTTCTTTTGTATTTTTTCAAATCC
>NW_007502432.1:0-260 GCF_000475195.1 Diaphorina citri
TCTTCTTCTTCTTCTTCTTCTTCTTCTTCTTCTTCTTCTTCTTCTTCTTCTTCTTCTTCTTCTTCTTCAAGGTTTTAGATATTGTAGGTAGACTTTCAAAGGTATGTTCTGATTACGGTTAATTTACTCTTAATATGATAATATGTAGGAATGTAACCACGTACCTATCTATACCTACCTTTAACCTCCTGAGGACCACGTCAAATTTGTGTTTGTAGTCATAGCGGACCAATGTCCACACATGTGGACAACTGCCTTGT
>NW_007502433.1:0-260 GCF_000475195.1 Diaphorina citri
ACAGTTCCCTCTGTCAAACCTTTTAAAAAAAGTTGAGGTTTTGAGGTAGGTATATATTTTTCTTTCGGGAAAGTGACCACTGCACTGCTCCAATCTCCACAAGAAATTGAATGGAGCATCAGTAAGTAGGTATAGTGGTTAGTTCAAATCTAAATCAAATTCCTTAATAGGCCAGTCACTCTCTATCAGGTAGTCCTGACATGCACCTGATCAGGTCGTCCTGTTAGGTCTACCTGATAGTGATGTGTGTGCTCATCAGG
>NW_007502434.1:0-260 GCF_000475195.1 Diaphorina citri
AAAAATGATGCTACACGTTCAATTTTCAAGATAAAAGAGTGATATTTATTTTAAACAAAAGACAACAAAATAAGGTTTCCTTTTGGGGCATTTTGTTTTATGATGGTGATCAGGTGTGGAAGACAACGCCAGCCGAAAAATCGCCCTAATTTTGAAAACACTCAATCTGGTTCAAAATTTGATAAACTGTCTCTAGCATTTTTGGGCTATAGCACGAATTTCTCGATAAAAAGCACTTGTTAACTCATCCAGAGTCCTTG
>NW_007502435.1:0-260 GCF_000475195.1 Diaphorina citri
TATCACAAGTGTCTGAGTTTCTAAACAGATTAAACCTTTAAAATAAAACCGAAGCAAATTCACCAAAGGATCAAAATCGAAGAAAAGGGTTTAATTGATTGCTCCAATTATTATAAAAATTAAGAAATCTATTCATTTTAAAGAACCTTAAATCTAGTCTTCAAAAGAAGACGGAAATTTGAATATCCTAAAAAGGGTTGTCCACGGGGTGATTTCTACGTTACATGTCTATTAGGGCAGACAGACCACCTAAGCGACTG
>NW_007502436.1:0-260 GCF_000475195.1 Diaphorina citri
CGGGACCTTCTGCATGGCAAGCAAGCACGTTACCACTGGACCAACCATGCCCCCAAAATCCTTGCACTAAGAGAAAGGGTTCCTATCAGAGGGGCCTTTTCTAAGGGAAATTTCTTTGTAAAAAGCCTAGTTCTAAGAGGGGTTTTTTTTAAAGGTTTACAGATGGCCCCTGAGGAATGAAAGGGTTACCATTAGAGGGGCTTTTTCTAAAGAAATTCCTTTATAAAAAGTACCTATAGTTTAGGAGGTATTTTTTGAGG
>NW_007502437.1:0-260 GCF_000475195.1 Diaphorina citri
AGACAGAACCTCTATGTACCGTTGCCTTCCTCACTCACAGGATATCCCTCGCCATTCAGCGGGGGAACTGAGCAGCGGCCATGGGATTTTTTAGGTCCTCTAGTAACTAGAGTCTAGTTGTACAATAGATCAGTTGCGCTTACTTGGGTGATGTTTCAAAGTCATAGAGCAGGAACAATGAGAACCAACGGAATTTTTCTTTTTCTTCTACGACTTCTAGATCCCGAGATAAATCGATTAAAAAAATGCCGGTAAATCGT
>NW_007502438.1:0-260 GCF_000475195.1 Diaphorina citri
CAGATGTTTTCTGTCGTCAGTCAGCAAAAAATGCAGAATGGGCCTGTTCCCTGTCGTAGTTTAGCTTGGTGAATTGTAAGGGCTAGGTCGCGGGTTCGAGTTCCGCTCCTTATCCTACACATATTCAAGGTTTGTTCTCGGAAAGACCGCTTTTCTCCTATCCTCTTTCTCTCTTCGATTTGGGGACCATTAGACCTTAGCAGTTCCAGTTCCCTCTATCAAACTTTTTTTTTGTCCTCGAAAGAGTTTTCTTTTTTCTA
>NW_007502439.1:0-260 GCF_000475195.1 Diaphorina citri
ACAGGATGTACGAGTACCTATGGGTGGAATTATTTGAAGGTAATATTACATTACTATCATCTTGAGGTCGCGTTTAGATCATAGTCAAGTACATCACCATGACTGTGACCCTATATACATGTTACTCGTACGTACATCAGTAGTATAGTGTCTATAGTTACCATCTCGTGTTAATTCAGTGATGATGTCATCTCATGGATCAATGTTGGGATAGATATTCTTGATCCAAACATAGGACTCAATAGTATCATGCAAGGAGT
>NW_007502440.1:0-260 GCF_000475195.1 Diaphorina citri
GTGATTCATATTGTAAATGTCGCTCATAATATCACGTAGATCGGTAGGTAAAATTTCAATATTTTGCGCCGCGCCGACCGACACCTTCATAAAAAAAAACCTCCCCTCTGCCCGCGAGTCGCGCGATGGCGCTTTCCAATCTTTAAATATGCGAAAGGCTCAATTTCATTACGGTGTTGGTGTCATTGGTCTTCGCTTTGCACCTTGGTGTAACATTCCCCCCTAGGTTCTTCACAGGTACATCACCCAAACTAGGCCTT
>NW_007502441.1:0-260 GCF_000475195.1 Diaphorina citri
TCTTCCACAATAACGGCCGATATCGACACTTGGACTTGAATCTGTGAAGAAAATAAATACCTACTACACGATGATGGTAAAACACACATCACCAAAATAGAACAGCGAGTTTAATACGAACAAAACAGGTATATTTTTGTTTATGAGTAAGAAGCCTTCAATAATACTATGAATCATTATTTAATACATTTTAGCAAAATTATAAAAAAACAAGAAATCAATTTACATTCTCATTAAATTTATTTACCACAGTAAATATT
>NW_007502442.1:0-260 GCF_000475195.1 Diaphorina citri
TTTTCAATATTGTGAGTTGTGAGCTCATGTGACTTGATGGTAGTGTGTTTCTATCTTAATAGGTACTCCTCAATAGTGAACCTTTGTATATTGCCATCAGGAGAGACCCCGTCAATTATGTTACCATGTAGGTAGTATTGTATCAGATGAAATCTGAGGACTGGATTCCTGTTTCTAAGCATCAAATACTTGAGCCTACCTAATCATATAGGTACTTAGACCCTGTGTTCTTGACGCTACCAAATTACCGTCTTGGGTCT
>NW_007502443.1:0-260 GCF_000475195.1 Diaphorina citri
TAAAATATTTTTAAATGATAAAATTATGTGCAAAAAAATGATCACACATTGGGATTCGAACACCCACCCCACCCGCTAAGCAGTTTATCGGAGACCACACTCCTTACCACTCGGACACTCCGACTTCTATCTATCCATAGCGCAAAACTTCCTTATTAATCAACTCGAGCGATAATTTAGAATTTTCCCCTAAAAGTCACTCTTTTATCAAATTTAAGGCCGAAGGGGCCCTTTGGGGGCCTTGAAAATATGAAAAGGCA
>NW_007502444.1:0-260 GCF_000475195.1 Diaphorina citri
TAAAATTCCATACCTCGGCTGGGATTGAACCCACGCCCTCCTGTTTACCAGGCGAGCGCCTTGACCACTACACCAAATCAATTGTCAATCAAGATACAATAATACAATATGTATATTATGTACATGATGTCAAAAATGACCCTCTTCCCCGCTTCCTTCCCCCTTCTTGTTTTAATTATTTTTAGGTTCTCACACTATTGTTTTATAAACGAGTTTCCTAATCTATGGTTTTAGGGTTCGATGCTCTCGCATACCAGGAA
>NW_007502445.1:0-260 GCF_000475195.1 Diaphorina citri
CTTTCTTGTCCCCAATTTTCTCATTTACTGTAAGCCAGACTCCGAAAATTTAGAGCATCTACCCCTCCCTTGGTAAATCATTGTTCGGACTTTCGCCCTCCCAACTGGACAAAATCCGCGATACCTACGGCCCTGGGATAGGTACTTATTTACATTTACCGTGAAACCTCAGCACTTAATATTCATAGACAGTTCGTCCATTTCAAGGCAAAGGGCAAATACCTCTCATTCGAGTCATAATTTTATGCATACTCATTACT
>NW_007502446.1:0-260 GCF_000475195.1 Diaphorina citri
GTGTGTGATGTGGTTTTGAAACAATCACAAAAGTGGTTGGAGCAAGAGACTTAAAAACGAACCAAAAAGCAACATATTCAACAGTCACAATTTTGTTGCACTGAGTGTTTCAAATTTCAAAAGAAACATAGCACTCACCCTTTCTGACACTTTATACTGCCTTTGAAAAGTTCCTTTTTGCCACCCTTCAAGGGGAAAAAGAGGGGGAGTCAAGAAGAAGAATAAGAAGGAGAGAGAGAGAGAGAGAGAGAGAGAGAGAA
>NW_007502447.1:0-260 GCF_000475195.1 Diaphorina citri
TTCTATTCTATTTATTTATTTTTTTTTTTTTATATATTTTCTATTCTGTTTTATTTTATTCTAGCCTATCCAATATCCATTTTATATTGTTCTATTCTAATCCAATCCAATCTATTCTATTCGCAGACGCCAGTAGTGAGCATAGAGACGAGCTGTTCGTTCAGAAAATCCGACAATGTTGCGTCCTGTTCGACTTTGTGCAGGATCCCCTGTCCGAACTCAAATGGAAGGAGGTGAAGCGGACGGCACTACTGGAGATG
>NW_007502448.1:0-260 GCF_000475195.1 Diaphorina citri
GGACGTTTTGATAGTAGACAGATAGGAGATGTGCAGCAGAGGGAGGAGAAGTAGACTGAGGTGAGATAGAGGGTGGTAGGGAGGAGGAAGAAGGTAGGGTAGAGGGGGGTGGGGAGGTGGAAGGAGGGATTGGTAGGGGTGTAACTCCTCGCTCAGTGGGTCGACTAGTAGAATGCGCCGGATTTTGAAGGTTGATTTGGATTAGATTGTCTGGCCACCTACACCTTGGCTCATAATCTGGTAACACGTACCCAACATTT
>NW_007502449.1:0-260 GCF_000475195.1 Diaphorina citri
ACCTCGGCTGGGATCGAACCCACGCCCTCCTGATTACCAGGCGAGCGTCTTGACCACTACGCCACCGAGGCAGGTTAAGTTGGGGCTCCTTCATAACTCTTGCAGATACTCGTACTTTGATTGGAATGACAGCATGACTAAGAGCCTCCTTTGTAATGCTTTCTCATTTATCATGTTTTTTGGTTTCCATTGGTCCATATTATTGGTTTCCGGATAGGTGAACATCTGGATAGTCGCGTACTGCTGGCTTTACCGACCCA
>NW_007502450.1:0-260 GCF_000475195.1 Diaphorina citri
ATCCGGATCGAAATTAAATTCCCTACAAAATGGTTACTTCCATTTTGTCCTACAACTTACCGTTGTGGCACCAGAAGGACGTAAGTCGCGAGTTTCAAGGTTTTTTGCAATTATTTTAAAAACCGTAAATCCTAGCGTAGCGCAAAATTAACCATCCCAAATTGTTCTGGACGTTTTCCTACAAAAATGACTAAAGCATTTTCTCATAGGAGCTAGGAGCAACCGTTTTCCCGGAAAATGCGTTCAATATACGTGCTGTT
>NW_007502451.1:0-260 GCF_000475195.1 Diaphorina citri
GCAGTTAAAAGGCTTTCTCTCACATGCAAAGTAATAATAAAAAGATATGAGAGGAGATACTTTTATCTCATCCAAGTTCAGGAGGCATGAATAAAAAGTTCTGCAGAATAATGGAATCGAAGAAAATGTGATAACATCAGCGAAAGAAAATGAAAGTCAAAAGCATAGGCGACTTTCTGAAATAAGTATAAAATGTAATTCCAAAGAACAAGTAACATAACTTTTTAACCCTTTCAAGTCTTGTAATAGGGAAACCGATG
>NW_007502452.1:0-260 GCF_000475195.1 Diaphorina citri
AGCTTTTTCTGGTAGCCCTTTAGGTCCTGCATCAACCCTCAAGCGTTGTACAGTCGTTCGCGGGACACCCTGTATAGTAAGATTGGGCCAGCCACTCGGACCGTCTGACGGACTGTGGTCTCGAGAATTTTCCGCCCTCACGCTCAGACCTGGGTCTGTCAAGATGGTCTGAGCGTGAGTGGGGGGGCATTGAAGGGTAGCGCGTCTGCCTTGTAAGCTCTAGGTCGCGGGTTTGATTCCCGCCCGGGGCGAACGTTATC
>NW_007502453.1:0-260 GCF_000475195.1 Diaphorina citri
TACTATACATATTTCAAGTTGCCTCTCCCTGAAAACACAAAATTCATTCATTATTCACTCGACACACAGCAGGGACTCCCTAACTCCTACATAACAGCCAAACTTTACACAGAGAGCTTCGTGCATACGGTAAGTTTTTCCAATTGGTGATTCTCATGATTTTTTTTTATTATCTCAGAAAAAACCCGCGGCCTAGCGCTTACAAGGCAGACGCACTACCAACTAAGCTAAGTAGGCTGGCACATTTATTTCGATCGAGA
>NW_007502454.1:0-260 GCF_000475195.1 Diaphorina citri
TTCATCGTATTGAGTTTAAGTAACAACCGATCTATGGATTTTACCAGAAAGTTTTAACTACCTATGCTTTTAAATCTTGAGCTTTTATCATATACCTAGCTATGTAGGTAGGTAGTAAGTATGTACACAGATAGGTTTCATTTAATCCTACATATTTTCAGTAGGTATTTTCTGTTTTATTATACCCTTTTGTTTCCTTTTCACCTCTTCATTCTCTTTTCCCCATATTCACAATTATGATAAGAGTAAAGATATGCCTC
>NW_007502455.1:0-260 GCF_000475195.1 Diaphorina citri
ATTAAGTCACCGAATCCACTCATCAATTTCTAAAAAGTCATCTTATGCTAAGTGGTCAAATCAAGTAAAAAAGGATATCGAAGGATCGAAATCAACCCTGATCTTATACACAATCTCGTTCTTATAATATAAGATAGGGGAAATCGAAGTAGGAATCAAGTATTGGACTAGGACTTACACGGTGTGTTTATGTACTGGGCTGAGCTAGGCCATTGTCGGCCTTTGAGCGTGTAAAGTTGGCGGGAAATTCGAAATTTTGA
>NW_007502456.1:0-260 GCF_000475195.1 Diaphorina citri
AATTTCGCTTTAGCTCCAATTAGGTACCTACATGTCTATTATTAGCGTAATTACGTGCGTAGTAACGTTGGTCTTTCTTTTCATTTGACCTCTTCAGAACCCGATCAGATGATCTTTCTTCAACCTTCAACTAGGATTAACCTATTAATGCTTTTCCAGATCCCCAGCCTCCTAAATCGGGATGTGCAAACTCGAGACTTTAAGAAGAGGCAGGCTATCTGAAGTTCATTAACTTAGGGGAGAGGGGGGGGGGGGTGTGC
>NW_007502457.1:0-260 GCF_000475195.1 Diaphorina citri
TTTGTCACAGGAAAATCCCTTCAAACTTTGTGCACACACGTGCACATCGGGTCTTGGTACATACACAATATTTACACTTTTTTTTTTTTTTGTTTGTGATTTTTCAGGAATGGCTTACAAATGGAAACTGCTCTGACTTTGAGGAGTCCCAAGAATATGGAGACTTCTGCTCAAACCTTCTGGAAGAACAGGACAGGGATAGCAGTGAAGAAGAGTTAGATAGAATAGCAGTGAGATGTCATGTTCAGAATGGATCACCA
>NW_007502458.1:0-260 GCF_000475195.1 Diaphorina citri
TTAGGGTAAAAGAACACTCAAATAAGCATCATTCAATAGGATGAGGAAAGTCGTGTGATGTTCACACCAGATTTTTTAGGAAAGGGTTTTGAACTGCAACAACGGAGGTCTTATCGTCCCGAAATCAAAAAGAAAAGGAGGACAGGATACACCTTGTTTATACTGCCAGAATGTGACTGAAGAGTTCCTTTAGTCGAGCTGGAAAAGTCCCGCTTAGAACGGAGAAATCCAGCCGTTCCGAGAACAAACCTTGTCTGCAG
>NW_007502459.1:0-260 GCF_000475195.1 Diaphorina citri
AAACATTTGACGGACAATGTTCGTTCTCAGAACGGCTGCATTTGTTGCATACTCTCCTCCTTTTCTTTCGCTTTTGGGACGATAAGACATCAGGTGTTACAGTTCCCTCTATCAAACCTCTCTCTCTATCTCTTTCTCTCTCTCTCTATGTTACAGTTCCCTCTATCAAACCTCTCTCTCTTTCTCCCTCTCTCTTTCTCTCTCTCTCTTTCTCCCTCTCTCTCTCTCTCTCTCTTTCTCCCTCTCTTTCTCTCTCTCTC
>NW_007502460.1:0-260 GCF_000475195.1 Diaphorina citri
AGACTTATTGCTGAAACATTTGTCTTGTCTTTTAGTGTGTACTGGGTTTTACCTTGAAAGTTGCTGAACATTTCAAATGTTTGTTTCGCAGCATTTGCGCAACTGTTTACGACTGTTGCGAAACAAATGTTTCCGGTGTGTACAAGGCTTAACAGTGCTGATAATATTACCAGTACCAGATGCCAGGATATAAAGTTATGAGAGCCATTATGAGACTGGACATTGGAAAAAGGTCCTTTGCCAAATGAAAACCAAGTCCA
>NW_007502461.1:0-260 GCF_000475195.1 Diaphorina citri
TAGACGAAACTCCGAGTCGGGATATAAAAACCTACTCGTAAGTATCCATTTCTATATATAACTTAAGTAAAAAGTACTAGCAGATCCAGATAGCTCTCAAATCTGAATTTTTATCGAGCCAGATACAAAAGCTTTGAAGGGTCCTGGAGAGATGGAAAATATGCCGGACTCAAAGGCCAAGGGAGCAAATGAAAACATCATCAATTTTTATTTACCTTTCTATTGTTTTACCCCCTGAAGGAGAAGAGGGGTTTGATGAT
>NW_007502462.1:0-260 GCF_000475195.1 Diaphorina citri
TCCATCAAGATGGTGTCTCATTTATGAAATCCTTCCCAACCCTCTTTGACTGCCAAAATAAAGAGTCTAATAATTAATGTCAAAATACTAATACATACCTACTGAAGAAATCAAATAAATAAATAAATAAATTGATTTGGAAACGAAATAGATACAAGATACAAGGCTAAAGAGGAAAGAAGTAACACAAATTGATGTTGCCTACCGACTCTTTATTGCGGTTAAAGAAGTGTTATCAAATCTATTATTTATCTGCCTAA
>NW_007502463.1:0-260 GCF_000475195.1 Diaphorina citri
AATAACACAGAGGTTGGTAACATGGGTATCTGCCAAGTTACCTACAGTTCCGATCCAATTGATGTCACAAAGAATCATTAACCGCTAATACCTACATAATATAATTTCTCAATAAAAAAGAAAAAGCACAACATCAATTTGTAAAAAACGATCGAACGTCCAGTTCTGTCAGAACCTACGAACAAAATCCCATTAGAGAAGAATTTTGCTAGTAAAAAACTTGCAAGTACCGCTAGACGAAAAGAATTTTTTACAGACCA
>NW_007502464.1:0-260 GCF_000475195.1 Diaphorina citri
CATTTTTACAATTTATTAAGACTTCATAGTTAGATAGATCTATTCTCTCTCTTTCTCTTTTTTTTTTTTAAAAAAAAAGGTTAAATATTGTCCTCTTATTTTTGTCCTCAAATAACAATGTCTTTACTAATGGTTACTTGAGGGGTGGGAATAGAAAATTATAATGTTCTTATTAAGTTGAAAAAAAAAAAATAATAATACAATTATATCGTTCTTATTAAGTTGTTCTACTAATATTATTCTGTTTTCTTTTCAATACA
>NW_007502465.1:0-260 GCF_000475195.1 Diaphorina citri
CAAAAAGCTCTTTCTGAGGCTTAGGTGTAGGGGGAAATAGCCTTAGCTCCATAGATCAAAAATTATAAAGAGATCTCGAAATTTCCCATATGTTTTGGTGCATATTTAAACTGATTTAAATAATTTTAAATGGGAATGAATGTCTTGATGAATTAATTAACCTTTACAATCTTTTGCTAAGATTAAGGCCGTGGTTATGAACAGGGCTGAGATAGGCCATTCTGAGATGTTCTTGGCAAGTGGAAAATGATGTGGTAACT
>NW_007502466.1:0-260 GCF_000475195.1 Diaphorina citri
AGGTAGGTACATAGGTACTGATTTTCTCTAATCACTACGGGCTGAAAAATTCCCGGAGGGACGGACCCTGCTTGTTCTCTCTCTTTTAGGAATGAAATAGAAACTTTCAATAGCTTGTACGCTGCCCTGAAGATGGAGTGGAATTTTAATTTTAATATAGGTACCTATCTTCTATTATCTAATATCTAGGGTGACTGTACCAGTAGTCGATCATTTTTCACGTTTTTAAGTTTCAATTAGCTCTGGTTCTATTGTTGGAC
>NW_007502467.1:0-260 GCF_000475195.1 Diaphorina citri
TGCTCATCAGGTCTACCTGAATGGCTGGCCTTAAGACTGTGCTGACAAAACGTGCAGAACATAGTGTCTGGACCTGCCCTAACCATTTACATAGTCTATGCACGCTAGTCCGCTAGATGCTTAGTAGCTTCACTTTCATCGCATAGGTAGCATCTTCTTCAGACTACTGATTTTGAAAACGAAGATGCCGCCTCTGTTATGTCATCAGAAAGTACTTTGTCATTTCAGTTTCACATTACGAGTGATCTTTGCCTAACACC
>NW_007502468.1:0-260 GCF_000475195.1 Diaphorina citri
TAGGTGACGCTAAAACCGGTCTTAAAATAACGACTGAAGTGTTATCTAAAACTTTCTCGCTTTGAGTTCATAGGTCATTGCGACAAATTTCAAGATCAGACCTCATTTGTGTGAGAAAATGTGAAAAAAAATCCCCCAAAAACCAGTTTTTTTTTTGGCTTTTTGGTTCTCTGGACAAAATATGCACAACCATTTTCGTGTTCCTGGTAAAAAGACCTTTAATTTGATATATAGGTCGACTAGGTTTGGATAAGTCCTTC
>NW_007502469.1:0-260 GCF_000475195.1 Diaphorina citri
GAATAATATGTAGGTACTAGCGAAGTCATTATGCAGAAATTTATATCAACAATATTATGGGGCACTTTCGTCTATATTAAACGGCTTAAACCTTAGATAGGTCATCGGTTTAGGTACCTAGTAAGTTTTTTTTCTTTTTTTCTTTCAAGAACCTATACTTAACTAAATCGCTAATTTTTACGACCGGTGAAAAAAGTCTGGTAGACTTAATTGCAACTGACTTTATTTGCATTTTTAATTCATACATTTTTTAATTGCAA
>NW_007502470.1:0-260 GCF_000475195.1 Diaphorina citri
ACCTCTCCTCTTACGACGCACCGCTCTTCAAGCTTTCCCTGATAGACAGCAAAGAGTGGTAGGTATAGTATAGATGAACAGATGGTGTTTTAGTTTTTTTACTCCAGTGGCGATAGCGCGTTGAATGAACCAGTTCCCCCACGAATCACTGAAGTTAAGCAACGTTGAGCGTGGTTAGTACCTGAATGGTGACCATCTGGGGAATCGCGTGCTGCTGGGTTCCCGGCTCCACTCAGGCTGGGTGAGGTTAAATTGAGGAG
>NW_007502471.1:0-260 GCF_000475195.1 Diaphorina citri
GTCTTTTCAGATTATCATGTGATATACATAATAAATAACAAAAGTATGAAATGTTTAAAAAAATTGTTTATAACAATTATTGGTTTATTAAACAAAAATAATATCAAAATAAAAAAAAGGAGGTTGGAGGGAGCATGACGCAGAAGGAGGTTGGACGGAGCTTGACGCAGCAGAAAGAGGTTGAACGGAGCTTGACGCAGCAGAAGGAGGTGGGACGGAGCTTGACGCAGCAGAAGGAGGTAGGACGGAGCTTGACGCAG
>NW_007502472.1:0-260 GCF_000475195.1 Diaphorina citri
GAGGAAAATAAATAAATGAAAGGAATCCATTGTTATACATTTCAATATTATCCTAATAGTATAGGGACTTAAGCATGGAGTGAAAAAAAAAAACACCTAGGTACTTGGACAATTTTGATCAGCAGTTGGATTTATAGGTAAAACATGAAAGAAATCCTCTCTGACATAAATCAGTACAGCACCAGGTCTATCTCCACTGAAATAATGAAATTGCCATTACATCGGACTTCAGCAGGTGAGCAATCATTCCATGTCACGGT
>NW_007502473.1:0-260 GCF_000475195.1 Diaphorina citri
CAAGTCCCATATTCGTTTCTCTCTCCATCTTCCAAGGATCATACATTTCTCTTTCTCTCACTCTTAACTACTGAACCTAAAAATCCTTAATTTTCATCACTACATATGTACCTTCAAAACGTCTTGCCTCGGAAATCTACTCCTCGTTCATCTTAGCTCGTCCTTCCACGACAAGCAGAGTGGCCAAATCTATATCCTTAGCAGGATCATGTGTATCCAGCAGTCGGACACTTAGACGGACATCCTCTCTATCTTTGATC